>NC_061107.1:8423860-8458357 GCF_015104395.2 Macrobrachium nipponense
TTTGCCCTTGGAATTGTCATCAACAGGTAAAGATTTTTGAAGCTTTTTATTTATAAAAAGTATTATCTTTTGAAACATTGTTTGACTCCGGAGAACATTAATAATACATTTACTATTGATAAAGCTAAAAATTTTCATATACAGCACTTTGTACATACTATAGGGAAATATATTTTTAGAAAATTGAAACTGCTCCATTTTCAGTGAAAGGTTCTCTGAAAGATTATTTTATATCTGAATAAATTTGGTATCATGTCAATTGTGTATATTATCTTAAGAAAATATGACTGTAATATTTGTATCCTTAATGAAATATGTAGTGTCTCAATTTACTGATATTTATTCACATTTTAATTGTGATTCTTGTCATTTTTTACCAGAAGCTGGTATTGATAGGACCCCTAAAATTATTATTGTATACTTTTGCAAATATGGTATTGTACTTTGCTTATTTTATATTTCTATATCTTTTTAACTTTTTTTTGTCTAACAGAAGTAGGCACTGGGAATCTTACTGCATGTGAACTGATAATTTGGTAATCCTTAATGCTTTATCAAAGTGAAAGTCAAACCTTCCACTTTGTGTATTTATTACTATACCTCATTTCGGGACAACTTGTAGAACACATAGCACAGAGATATTGGACCTTTCAACACACACACACCACACACACACACACACACACACACACTGTCTGTCTCTCTCTCTCTGATATTTATTTAATTGTGAGTATATATTCAGATCTGGACAAGGTATTCTTTGTTGTATAAAAACAAGAGTCCGTATGTTACTGTTTCATAATAAACATACCTGGATTTCTCGTGACTGATTTTAGTGGCAAAGAAGTGAAGTTGTCGAGCTGATTAAATGTTCCGTGCTGCACTTGGTGAAGTACTGATTTCACTGAAGTATTTAACATATAGATCTTTCAAACTTAACTTTTGTCATAGATATAGAATCTCATACACAATCCTTATAGCAGGATTGTGAACAACCACAGTTGTTTAGCTCTCGTTTCAACTCTTGTTTCAAGAGGATAATAGGATGCTGATAAGATTGCTTAGTTTTCCTTTTCAAAGTTGCATGAAGCTCTGGAGTCTCCCAAATACCTTTTCATAATGAGATTATCCTCGATTGCCGTAATGATTAATCTATATAATAAATGAAATTTTGACCAAATTGAATGCATCCATCTTGTAATGCAAATTAAGTACTCAGCTGTTCTGCTCTGGAATTAACCTGATGTTCTGTTACAGACAGAGGGAACAGTGCCTGTTCTAAATGTAGGAAGTGTAGCAGTGTTAGGAGGATGGATAAATTATTCACTTACCTAGTATTTGTTCCGATACGTAATACAAACCCATCGGTCCTTTAACAATAGGAAGGTAACTAGCGGCAGCTGGGACGGTCGTAAGCTTCGAACAGGGGAGAACGGTATTTGTTAACTGCTTGTCCAATCGTGCGCGCGCCCGTGAGGTGAAGAATCACTTTGCTTTCGGCCCGCGGGTGTGAAGGACTTGTTCGTCATCGCTTTCTGCCCGCTTCATCGTCGTATGCTTTGTTTATATTGTGTTTTCTACTAATGGTTTGTTTGACTTGAAAATGAAACTGTAAGTACACTGTTTTCATTTTCATTACTTAATTATGAGCCAACATGGAGCTATCACCGTAGATGCTGCGATTTCCGCTCTTTTCATGAAATGATACCCTTGAATTATGTCTCGGTTGCCGAGGGCGGGCGCGCGCTCGCGCCGAGTCATGTATTTTGGGCGTGTGTAATTGAAAGATGTAAGTACTCTTTTCATTATATTTTGCCCTGTGCGTTCGTTGCCGAGAGCGTGATTTGCGCTCGGCACGAGCCTCTTATATTTATGGATAGAATGCATGAAAGTGGATTCGCAATGCAGTATTCTTTTCATTTTCATTTATTAATTGCATCAATTTATTTTGGATCAATTTCGCTCTTACCCGGGATTGATCCTTACGATTGATTTTCTGTGAAGTGAAATCGCAAGTGCAGTATTCTGTTTCATTTTCATATATAATTTTATGATAGCATCATATTATTATGGATCAAGTTTCCGCTCTTACCCGGGAACTTGATCTTTTTCCCTTTAAGTTCTATGAAGTGAATCGCAAGTGCAGTATTCTGTTTCATTTTCATATTACTTTTCACTGCTGTGCGGGGTAGGTAGGAAGAAGCGAAGGTCTGCAGGAAGTCGTCGGAAAGCTCTCCCGCGACTCCCTTGGTATCCGATTCTTCGTCTTCTTTCCTGACCCCCGCTCAGCTTCCTCGTTGTATTTGTATTGGGGTCTTCCTTGCGTTCGGGGTGGCATGTCTCCCCCCCGTGCGTGAGGGAACCCCTCTTACTAATCTGTCTGTGCTACCGCAGGTGCTACATCCGTGGAGACGACCTTGGACAGGTATGGACCCATGCGGCTGCATGGCGTGCTAGCATCCACAATCTGCTGCAGCGTCTAGCGAGGTCTGGGGCGGTGACCTTGGCACGGTCTACACTACAACCTCCATGGCCGCTTATGCTGCTTCCCCCCGCTGGTCTACACTCCCCATGCTGTGTCGGTGACGCTGTCTGCCGCTACTAGGGCCGGTCGCCGCCGTACCGAGGGGGGGTATGCCGCCGCCGCCTGTGTTTTCTTGTTGCCTGCCCCAGACTTCCGCTGTTCCAGCAGCTCGCTCCTCGACCGGCCGCCAGTACCCAGATTCCCGCTGGCTGCCGATGATTCTACGAGGCGATGGCTGGGCCTGCCGTACCTGCCGCTGATGTGGTTCCCGCTACTGGCTTGGCTGTCCCTTCTGTGTTTACCGCTGCCGCTGTTCCTGCCGCTCCTGAGCTGGTTGCTGTTTCTATCGCTCCTGGTTCCTGCGTCTGTCCATGCTGGTCCTGCCCATGGTGTGTCTTCCCCAGTCCCAGGTCCTTCCGGACAGGTGCAGTCGGGCCGTGTTGCTTCGGCAATAGGCCCGACTCCGGCCTGGATGGAGGACCTGACGACTGTCCTGCGTGAGCTGACGAAGAAGAGGAAGGTGTCATCTTCGTCTTCATCGTCTGCTGCTGCCTCTTCCCCTTCAACTTCTAAGGCCCATAAGCCGAAGAAGAAGAAGGCTGCCTCCCCCCCTAAGAAGTCTCCTTCTGGAACTTCTAAGGGCCTGTCCCACCCCGGTGGGACGGGGGGTCCTTCTGCTGGTCCTCCTGCTCCTTCGGGAGCGGGGCCCGTCTCCCCTTCCGTAAGGAAGAGATAGACGGGGACCAGAGGAGTATCGGTTAGCTCTGGTACTTCCTCGCCTGGTGCTAGCGGCGATGCCGCTACACCAGGTTCCGGCTCGGTCTCTTGTTCGCGGGAGATCCCGAGTGTACACTCTCCCTCGGGAGACCGTGCAGCCAAAGTTTCGGCACCAGAGTTCGCTCGGCGCCAAGACCGCGGCACGGAGCAGAAGGCTGGTGAGAGCCGCTCAGGTGACTCTCGCCAGGCCAGCGGCCGCTCTCGCAGCGACCAGCTGGTAACCCGGGTTTCCCCCTAAGAAGACTCCTTCGGGAACTTCTAAGGGCTCGTTCCACGCCGTGGGACGGGGGGGTTCTTCTGCCGGTCCTCCTGCTCTTTCGGGAACAGGGTCCGTCTCCTCTTCCACAAGGAAGAAGAAGACGGGGACCAGAGGCGTACCGACTACCACCGGTACTTCCTCGCCTGGTGTTGCGGCGCTGCCGCTACGCCAGGTTCCGGCTCGGTCTCTCGTTCGCGAGAAATTCCGAGTATACGATCTCCCGCGGGAGAGCGTATAGCCAAAATTTTGGCGCCAGAGTTCGCTCGGCGCCAGGACCGCGGCACGGAGCAGAAGCTGGTGAGAGCCGCTCATGTGACTCTCGCCAGGCCAGCGGCCGCTCTTGCAGCGACCAGCTGGTAACCCTGGTAGACGTGACGGTCTCTGACCAGCCACGGGCTGAGGCTGGGAGTAGGTCCCCCCGACCATCGGTACCAGCGGTTTGACGCGCCTTGAGGACGCTCACCGGTCTCACCGCGAAAACGAGCTCTGCAAGTCACCTGACCGCCGCTCCCACAGGGACCGCGCGGATAGGGCGACCAGCAGCAGCTCGTCTGACGCACGGGACCGGGGTCGACGTGCTCAGTCGAGCCGCTCGCCACAGGTGAGCAGCACGGCCAGGCCTGCAGATCGATCCCCACCGCGGGTTGGTGATCGGCTGCAGCCCCCCACGTACGCTGGTCCTGCCAGCAAGCGGGGGGGGGGGGGAGCGTCAGGTCTGTCTCTCCACTACCTTAAACTTCCTCGGGGTACGCCGGGAAGAGCGAGGTAGCTAGGAGTGATCGTGAGAGGTGCGCCGCTCACGATCCCGTCACGACGCCGCACGTGCTACGTATGGTCTTAGGACCAGCCAGGACGTACGCGCAAGTGATGGAGGCGACCGTCAGGGGGGGGGAGGGGGTAGCGTCAGGTCTGTCTCTCCGATACCTTCAACTTCCTCGGCATACGCCGGGAAGAGCGAGGTATATAGGTGTGATCGTGAGAGATGCGCCGCTCACGATCCCGTCACGACGCCGCACGTGCCAGGTATGGTCTTAGGACCAGCCAGGACGTACGCGCAAGTGATTGGAGGCAACCGTCAGGGATTTGTTTGCTGGTCCTTCTTCTGAAGGAGGAGGGTCTTGGGAGATGTTCTTGTTGGAGGAACTGGACGGTCCTTACTCCTCAAGACGCTGTATTCCGAGATTCAGAGTAACTTTGCCCAGGTTATTGCACTGATTCGTCAGCACAACGACCTGGGGGAGGAGGATCGCCGTCCACGGCTCAAGTTGTTCTCGAGCCCGAGTAGGTGGGAACCAGACTGACGGTGGGCTTGCCGCAATAAGAGCTTCTCGACTCGGTTCTGAACCAGGAGAGCCTCTCGTCTCCGGACGAGAAGGCTCGCTCAGGTCTAGCTGGTCGGGCAAGCTACTTCCCCTCCTCTGCTGCGACAGCGGCATTTATTCGGGGTATTGCAGCTCTTCTCTCCCCCCCCCCCTCCCCCCCCCCCCCCCCCTCCGTCCTCCTGAGAGGTTTCGATCTCGACGAGGACTGGAATGAGTCAGAGGACGGTTTTGGCTCTCCGTCAGGTGTCTATCAGCCCCACCCAGACGAAGTTCACAGTGGTGGCAGATGCTTACCTACAGCATGAGTTTCGTGACCCTTCTCGGGGGAGGGGGGTGGGAGGAAGGCCATCGCCACAAGGTGATGGCTGCTCCTACTCTCGTCTCCAAATGCTAGTGCCGCTGGAGGGCGAGCAATATCTTTTCCTTCCACATTCCCTCTCGTCCTTACGGCTACGAGGGAAAGGGGTAGGATCCTACAGACTTCTCTGTAGGATCCCCCGATTGGGGACTGCGCTACCGGGGGGACCTTCGGGGTCCTACCTGACGTAACCCCGGTCGTGAAGGAAGGACCCTCCACCATCTTCGATTTCTACGGGGAATCGAGAAGAAGACAACCAAAACCGATCTTCGTTTAACGAATCCGGTGGGGGTTTCGCTGGGCGCTTAGAATTCTGTGGAATTTCTAGCACACATGGCGAGACCACTGTCCAAGGGGGGAGTTAGACGAGTATTCCCGATAATTGTTACCACGATAATCGGGGATCTCGCCGAATGCTCGAATCCTGGAGTTCTTAGCGTTCGAAGAAGACTGTCGCCGAAGGAAGATATCTCACAGTGGCGGCCAGCCTGGATTAGAGAGAAGGGACGGGAAATATCCAGTTTGGCTTGAATTTTCGTCTTTGTTATTCTGTGCACCATTGAAGCTTTCCTTCGGGAAGACTTCTCCTTCTCTCTCTTTCTTAGAGATCGAAGGCGGTCGATCTCCAATCCTTATTTTGTTTTCTTGAGGGAAAGATTTAGGATGGAGATCGTTGTTCAGAATCCTACAAATATACTACGTATATTAACCTCGCGACATGATTCTGCTAAGCAGTTGAATGGTCCGAGGGGTAGGCGCATATCCTGGTTATTCTATGGATTGCGACTTAGACGAGAAGTATTCTAATTGAACTGCAACTCGGGGTTGCCTGCAACCTCCCAGGAGTTTCCAGTTTCAATTTTATATACTTATGGTGTTGTCACAACAACACCATTTAAGCTTTTATATTTACCGAAATTCGTTTCGCATAATATAATTGCTCGAGCATATCTTTTTATGCTCGGTGGTTCTAGCCGAACGCATTCCTTCGTGGAAAGGATTACTTGGCAACTCAGGATGACGAGTCAGCGACAGCTACTGCGTATTGAATTGCCCGAGGCATTTCAGTACCAGCTGCCGCTTCGAGATGCACGGTTGGTTATGTTTTTCTCACCTGCTTTGATTGAATACCAACCGTATCTCTGCCCAACAATCACGGACTTAAGTCTCTGATTAACGGGGATTCTCGCATACATGAATGACCATCTACTGCTGTGATCGTCTTCAGTATTGCGAGAATTTAAAACAGATATCTATTCGACTCTCATCTTTCTGTTTACCGCACGGTAACAGAATTCTGTAATAGTCTCTTGCTGCATCGTATCGCGATGATGCGAATGATTTTTGCGGAATCTGAGTTTGTCCTCAAAATATCTTGTATTCGGAGGTGTGCAATTGTTCATTGTTCACCCCGGATTAGCAGATGTATTAAAAGACATTGCCTACTCCCACACCTGCCAGCTCTACTTCCAAACGTTCAGCCCATGAGAAGCAGTTCTTCAGGCGGCTCTCCCCTGTGTTTCATTACTGAAGAACGCCCCGCTTTCATTGCACACCGGACAGCAATGAAATGGCGGTTAGCGTTTTCAGTCATTTGTAAGCACAGGTTCAGAATCTTGAGATTCCTTCTCTCGATTCAGCTGGAAGACGTAGGTTGCTTCATTGCCTACCTTCGTCTTCAACGTCACATAGTGTTGTTTCTCCTTAAGCTGAGATTCAACCGTCTGAGATTTTCTTGGCCATCAGGGACCTCTGTCTTTTGAAGGCAATTGACTTTCGCCTTTTGAGCTTATGCATTAAGAGAATCATCACTGCGCCGTCCGGCATCGGTGACTAACAAATATATTATTTGTTTGGTCTCTCAGCATAACTCTTTAAAGGGCGAAGGTCACGTGACTTACCCGGATGCTTGGACAACTTGCCTCACTACCGATTCCAAACCAGTCAGTCGGCAGCTGTCAGAGCGCCCGAGTCAGTTACGAACTATGCTGTGGACTTAGTTCGGTTGTTCCAGAGCAATCATTACTTCGTCTTAATAGCTTGTCAGTATGAGTACTGTACATAGCCAAAGTCGAGAAGAGGGATAGGTCATACGACTATTCCCTTCTTTTCGCTTAGGTAACTGCATGACTTCTCTTGCGAAGTCAAGCACAAGGGGATGGGGATTTGTGACGCTCGATTTCGTACCGATCTTCGTAGCGAAGACTCAGAACCCTTCGGTAACTGACGATTGGTTCGAGTCCTTCACAATACCCTCCCTAATGGACTTCACCGCCTCCGATACGAAGGCTATGCTGCTTTGTCCTGTGAAGGCGCGACGGAGCTGTCTGAAGAAACTCGACACCCAGGATGAGTGTGGACGCCTCTTCATCATTCTCTCGCGTTCCCCAAGAACTTCTCCGTGGCGCAGGTAGTGAAGGCAGGGGCCTGGTCCAACCGGACCGCATGCACCTCCTTCTACCTTCGGGATATTGCCCACAGGTCCTTGGATCTTTTTCCTTGGGAACCGTGGTGGTTGCTCAACACGTTGTGTAGTTAACCCAGACCCTCGCAGGCTGAACAGCATCGAGTCCTGGTGTGACCGTAAGAATGGATGAGTGAATGAGAGTGTGACTGGCTCCAATCTTTTTCCCTCCCCTCTTTTTCTTTTTTTTGCCCTTTGTCCCCTTTTTCCCTCCTTTTTTTTACCTCTGGGTAAGGGCGGGACACGGTCGTCACCCTGCTGGGTAAGGACGAGATGCAGGTGAGCTACTCAATAGAGCACCATCCTATCCCTTTCAGTAGGGATAGGAGTAATATCCACCACTTCCTCCAACAAGGGGGAGGAAGTGGATGCCAACTTGAGACAAACCCATCATTTTATGATTGTCTCTTGCAAACAGGAACAAGTTCTTGCTTGCTGGTACGAAGAGATACGCTTGCCTCTCTCTTAGTACTTGGCCCAGAGGTCTGACCATTGATTCCTGCTGGGTGCACCACCCTTGATCAATCGGGACCAGAGGTTTGGATCCCTTCCCTTGCTCGTTACGACCAGGGAGGCACTCCAGGGTTGGACGAACACAGTCTGTTCACCAAAAAGACTCAGATTCCTCCCACCAATAAGTGAGTTTCCTTCCTATTGTTAAAGGACCGAGGGTTTGTATTACGTATCGAACAAATGACAATTTGTCGAAAATTGCATTTTTCCTAACTATACAAACCTGAGGTCCTTTACATATAGTCCCACCTCATGCCACCCCTCACTCTGCAACTTTTTTGCATGGGCCTAAAGCAAAAGTGATTCTTCACCTCTCGGGCGCGCGGGCGCGCGCACGATCGGACAAGCAGTTAACTACCGTTCTCCCCTTGTTCGAAGCTTACGACCGTCCCAGCTGCCGCTAGTTACCTTCCTATTGTTAAAGGACCCAAGGTTTGCATAGTTAGGAAAAATGCAATTTTCGACAAATTGTCATTTTTCAATCATTGGGTGCTGATTTTATGGCATAATGTATAGGAAATTTTAATCTTTTAAAAGATTCCATTATTTTTTATTTATATGTGTTATCAGAAATTTTTTGAACTTTTTACTTTACTTATATTCTCATTAATATTATAGGTTTTAGTTTAGGATTGTTTATAAATTGTTGTATACCATAATTTGATACTGAGCACATGTAGTTTGGCTGAAAATTCATAGATTCTTGGAAAAGTGTTGTTGTGTTACCATTTGCTATGTGAGGAATGCAACTCCACCCTTTGAAGCTATGGAGAAATGCCTTAAACATTGTATTAATTCTGTAATACCCTCTTTATGTAGCTCAGTATTCATATGTATAGTATTAATGTAGATAAGTTTATTTCATCATTTTACTTATTTGTGTCACAGTATTTAATTGTTCTCACTGTTTATTTCTGAGCAGTAAAAGCAGCAACTACCTTCCGACATTCGAATTCTTGGGGTCCTTCAGCGTTTTGCATTTTGTTATTTGATCAGTGCAGTTATTGAAGTCTATTTGTATCGTCACACAAACAAAGTCACCGAGGTAAGTTATTGATATCGCACAATTGTACATTTTACAAATAAATCACCTCATTTTTTTTTTATGAAGAGACGATAATGCTTATGTTTCAAGAGTGTTGTGGTACCATCCAAAGTAAGTAGGAAAGTCCCCAGTGAATTTTTCCTTTGGGAAACGTTTACATAAACTAGAACTCAATACTGTAGATGGTATTGTGAGTTAGAAACTAGTATTATGCCACAGTTTCAGTGTGTATCCTTGCAGCTACCACTGCATATGTCTTCTAGTTAAACTAAATTCAAGACTTTTATCTTTGCTTGAGCTATGAAAAATCATGCATGTATATGAATATTAATCATTTGCAAAATTTTGGAGCAGTTGGTGTATGGGTATAATTACTTTTTGCAGTTTTTTTTTTCAAAAGGCATGGATAGGAGTATATTACGATTCACACTAATCTGATCTTATGTAAGTAGTAATTTTATACATGCAACTTACCCGGCAGATATATACTTAGCTATAGACTCCGTCGTCCCGACAGAATTCAAAACTCGCGGCACACGCTACAGGTAGGTCAGGTGATCTACCATTCCCGCCGCTGGGTGGCGGAATCCCGACCATTCCCGTTTTCTGAGCCAGATTTTCTCTGTCGCTAAGTTCGGCAACAACTGTTGTTTGGTCTCTCCTGATTGGAATTCTGCTCATTTGCCGAGAATTGGTTGGACTCATTTGGTGAAGTGCTCTTGTTTATTCTCGGGATTGGCATACGCCTATTTGGACTGGATTAGGACTTGGATTTGGTTTTTTTTATTAAGATGGCTGAAGTTAAAGTAACACCTAAGTTTAGGGTGTGTGCAAGGGAAGAATGCAGAACTAGGTTGTTTAAAGCAGAGGTAGATCCTCATACACTTTGTAGTAAATGTAGAGGTTCTGAATGTGCATTTGAGAGAACTTGTGCTGAATGTGAAGGGCTTACGGAGCAAGGATGGAAGGATTTAGCTTCTTATATTAAGAAAAGAGAGAAGGATAGAGCTAGGAAAGCTTCAGCTAGAAGCTCGAGTAGATCCTGTTCTTTTGAGCCTGAATTAGAAGCTAACAAGCTAGATGATGTCTCTCCATAACCTCAGCCCCTTCTCCCCTGTGTTGAACTCTAAGGATTCATTTTCAGAAATGGAAAAAATGAGATCCTCGATCAGGGAGCTTCAGGAGCAGCAACTTTAAAGCTATGGAAACACAAGGTAAGAGTGTCAGTGAATACAGTGACCCCAGTGCATTGCTCCTAGGCCTAGACCGCTTCCAAACTCCCAGGACCAGGGGAGGAGGAATGTCAAAAGCCGCAGGGAGGATGTGGAGCATCCCCAACGAATCAGGCGTCCCTTCGCAGATCCATGAAAAGTAACGACCCAGGCTGCCTTGGATAGCCGTAGAAAAGGCATCCTGGAAGAGTGTTTTTCTGCGTCGGACTCCTCCTCGTCCAGGCGTGGATGGAGCTCTGCTTCGAAGTCTCGTCCTCTGAAGAGATCGTGGGTAGCGCCGAAAGAGACGCTTTGATTCAAGCCCAGAGCGCTTTCCAGAGGATTTTCCTTCGACTAGTAAGAAGGCGAGAAGACCGTCTCCAGCGCCTCGAGACCTGACTAAGCTTTTCCTGCTTAATTTACAGGAACAAATATCCTCCTTGGTAGGCGCTCTACATAAGGATTCGTCTCGAAGGAAAGACTCCTCCCTTCCAGTGAAGAGATTGAAGTTTTCTTCTCCTGGTAGGAGAGAAGTTTCTCACTCTAGCATGCGCTCGTCACCGGAGAGACTCTCTCGTTCTCCCTTTAAGCGATCCTCTCCTGTGTATAGGAAGAAAGTTCCCAGCGGTAGCCGCTCGCAGAGCAAACGATCAGCTACGTCTTTTAGGAGAAGTCAGGAGTCGGACTCCTCTTCTGAGGATCAGGATAGGCGTCAAGAGCCTAAGAAGCAGGATATTTTTAGACACCAAGAGTTGACAGAGCTTAGTAGGCACCAAGAATATAACAGGTGTTATAGAAGGCCTAAACAGGACGCCAGGAGTCTAGTGAGAGGCGTCAAGAGCCTACCAGGAGTCACGACAAGCGCCAGGAGTCAAGCAGGCGCCAGGAATCAAGCAGGCTTCAGGAGTCGAGCAGGCGTCAGGAGTCAGGTAGGCGCCAGGAGTCTAGCCGACGCCAGGAGTCGAGCAGGCGTCAGGAGTCGAGTAGGCGCCAGGCTCCTTGTAGGAGCTTAGGTCAGAGTAAGACCCCTTCGCACTTTATGAGTTCTTCTGAGAGTAGGAGCCCTTCACCTGGTAGGAAACAGGTTCCTGAGAGGAGATCTCATGCGTTTACGAGCTCTATTGCGCCTTTAGTAGCAAGGATTTGTCACACGGGCGACGTTCTTCTTCTTTTGACAGAAGTCCCTCGACTACTAAGAACCGCTCTTCTCGGAAAGGATCTCCTACAACCGGAGACTTAGAAGAAGTCTCGGATGAAGAATTTACCTGTGGATGTAGTAGTCTCTGATTATAAGAGATTGTCCTTGTTGTTGTTGCAGGAGTTCGGGGATAAGCTTCAACCAGCGGATCCGCCCTCTCCAGGATCTTTGTTATCAAGCACGAAGTCTCCAAAAGCATCCTCATTTGTAAAAATGCGTCCAGCCCTTAGTATGAAAAAAAGCATTCAAAGGCTTTGGAGAATGGCTTAAGAATAAAAGAGAGGCGGGCAAGACTGTTTTTTCATGCCCTCCTTCAAGTTGACGGGTAAGCCTGGAAGATGGTACGATACCCAGGAACCTATGGGCTTAGGACTGCCTTCATCGGCAGACGCAGATTACGCTTCCTTAGTAGATTCTTCAAGGAGGCGCGCTCTACTATCAGCAAAAAAGCTTACTTGGGGGATGTGTGAACTGGACCATCTACTAAAGGGACTCTTCAGGACACTCGAGGTATTGCAATTTTATGGACTGGGCTTTGGGAGCCCTTGCGAAGAGAGCCCAAGATCCCGAATTTGTCACTGTGGACGAATATCGAGTGTATTATCTTGTCTGGACAGAGCGGTGATGGACGGTTCGGTGGAAGTGGCTGCCCTCTTTGGATCGGGAGTTTTGAAAAAGAGAGCAGTGTACGGTTCTTTCTGTCCAAGTCAGTTCTCCTCTACAGAGGTCGGCCTTGCTATATTCGCCACTTTCTAACCACCTTTTCCCACAGGACACGGTGGAGGGATGTAGCAAAATCATTAGCTGGAAAAGCTACACAGGATCTGCTGACACAGTCAGCAAAGAGGTTCAAGCCTGCTGTTCCTTTTCAAAAGAAGGATAAAGCACCTCGTCAGCAGCCCTTTCGAGGAGCCTCTTCCTCCCCTCAAGAACCCCTTTTAGAGGTAGAAGACCGGATACCAGAGGAAGACCTTCAGGAGACCCGCCGGGAAGGCAAAATGAAGAAGAAGTCCTCAGATAGCGGTAGTGCCAGACTGTCGAACTTTGCCAGAGTCTGGGCGAAGAGAGGGGCGGACAGCTGGACCCTCTCTATCCTCGAGAGAGGATACCTCATCCCCTTCAGGGAATATCCTCCCTTAACAAGAACTCCAAGGGAGTTAACAGCGAGATACAAAGATCCTGTCAAGAGTCAAGCTCTCCTGCAAGCAGTAGAACTTATGTTGCAGAAGAGGGCAATAGAACCGGTTCAAGATCTTCCATTCACCAGGTTTCTACAAAACCGTCTATTCCTGGTACCAAACGCCTCGGGCGGGTGGAGGCCGGTTTTGGACGTAAGTGCGCTGAACGTCTTTGTGATAAAGAAGAAGTTCTCGATGGAGACCTCTTCCTCTGTACTTTCTGCTCTTCGTCCAGGGGACTGGATGGTATCCCTAGACCTTCAAGATGCATATTTCCATGTGCCAATTCATCCGGCATCAAGGAAATACCTAAGATTCATGTCACAGGGAAGAGTGTTTCAATTTCGAGCGCTTTGCTTCGGACTGTCGACGGCCCCCGCAAGTCTTCACGGGTATCTAAGGAATGTGCGCATGGCTACATTTAGAAGGGATCAGAATCTCGATGTATTTGACGACCTGGCTAATACGAGCAAAGTCGAAGGAACAGTGTCTGGAGGACCTTTCGGTAACATTAAAGATGACGCAGTCATTGGGACTCCTAGTCAACCTCGAGAAGTCCCAGCTGGATCCCCACAGCAGAACCATAGTTTATCTGGGGATTCAGATGGAGGGATTCTCGGGCCTTTTCTAGCGTCTCCATCAACAGAGAGAATAGAACGCTGCCTTACAAAGGTGTCAGTATTTCTAGGGAAAGAGCATTGCTCCGCGAGGGAGTGGATGAGTTTGCTGGGAACCATTTTCCTCGTTGGAGCAGTTCGTTTCCTTAGGGAGACTACACCTAAGACCCCTTCAGTAATATCTGAAGGAGAACTGGGATCAAAGTTCCCAGGACCTCGAAGAATCATTCAGGATAACAGACTAGGTCAAGCAAGATCTTCGGTGGTGGTTAGACCCGAAGAAACTCGGTCAAGGAATATCCTTACACATAAAGAGCCATCTCCAGGAGCCGTTGTTTGCCACCCCCACAGACCACATCGGGCTACTCCGGAGGGGGGGGTGGGGGGGAGCAACGGTTTTTTTGGATTCGCAAATAAAGGAGAAGTTTTGTCGGGAAACCTGGGGAAGGAAAGGTCGGCTAGGCCTCAGGGTGTCCTGGCACTTCAACAAAAAAAAAGAACTGAAAGCCATTCACCTAGCTCTCTTGCACTTTCAAAAAAACAGATCTCAGGATCGATCATTCAGGTCAATCGACAACACGACAGCCCTAGCATATATCAGGAAGCAAGGGGAACTCATTCATTCTCCCTTTACGAGACAGCGAGGGAGTTGTTGCTTTGGGCGCAAGAGAAACAGATCTCTCTACTAACGAGATTTATTCAGGGAGAGAGAAATGTTCGAGCGGATCTGCTAAGCAGAAGAAACCAAGTGCTCCCCACCGAATGGACTCTCAACCCTCAAGTGTGCGATCAGTTATGGGGGTTATGGGGAAGGCGAACGTAGACTTGTTCGCAACCAACTGGAACAAGAGGTTGGAGAATTATTGCTCCCCCATCGCAGATCCAAGAGCAATAGCGATAGCGGCCTCCCCTCATGGATTTGAAGGGGAATAGATGGGTACGATTTTCCCCCCTTCAAACTGGTAGGGGAAGTAATAAGAAAGTTCGCCTCCTCAGAGGGAACGAAATTGACTTTGATCGCCCCCTTTTGGCAGCCTAGATTGGGTGACAGAGTTGCTGGAGTGGATAGTGGATCTTCCCAGATCGCTCCCACTAAGGAGCGATCTTCTCAAACAACCCCACTTCGACAGGTATCACAAAAACCTCCCGCTCTAAGTCTGACTGCCTTCAGACTATCGAAGGACTCGTTTAGAGTGAGGGGGTTTCTCGAGAAGCTTCAAAAGCAATCGCAAGAGCCAGGAGACCATCCACATTACGGGTGTACCAGTCGAAGTGGGAGGTGTTTAGAAAGATGGTGCAGGACGCATGAGGTATCCTCTTCCAGTACCTCTATAACCGACATTGCAAATTTCTTCTTTACCTTAAGAAGAAATGTGTGGCATAGCTGTATCTACGATCAAGGGGTATAGAAGTATGCTGGCCTCGGGTTTTTAGGCATAGGGGTCTGGATGTGTCGGACAATAAGGACCTACATGACCTTATTAGGTCTTTCGAGACCTCAAAAAGTCAGAATAATAAAAATCCCAGTTGGAACTTGGATATTAGTGCTTCATTATCTTATGTCTGAAAAATTCGTACCTGTCAATAATTCTTCTTTTAGAGATTTGACAAGGAAGTCTCTATTCCTGTTCACCTTAGCCACGGCAAAAAGGGTGAGTGAGCTTCAAGCGTTAGAGGGCAGAGTGGGTTTTAAGAAGGAGGCTGCAATTTGCTCTTTTAAGCCTCTCTTCTTAGCAAGAACGAAAACCCATCAAAACCGTGGCCTAGAAGCTTCGAAGTGAAGGCACTCTCTTCTCTTACGGGGGAAGAAAAGGAGAAGACCCCACCCTTTGTCCAGTAAGAGCGCTAAAATTTTATTTACAAAGAAAGTCTCTTTTGGGAGGTACGCAGGAAAGTCTTTAGTGTTCGGTTCAAGGATCCTACAAGGCCAATATCAAAAAAACGCCCTTACGTTTTTCATTAAAGACATTATTAAGGAAGCGCATCTTAAATGTGGTGAAGAACAATTTAAACTTCTCAGGGTGAAAGCACACGAAGTGAGGGCCATAGCAACCTCAATGGCTTTTCATAAAACGTTGGTCCTTCAAAATCTAATTGAGTCCACGTATTGGAAGTGTAACTCAGTGTTCGCCTCTCATTATCTAAGGGATGTGAGAGTTACTTATGAGAAGTGCTTTTCACTGGGAGCGTATGTTTCCGCGGATTTAGTGCGGGGAGGAGGAGCTGAGGTTAATCCTAATTAGTTTAGGTTATGTAATTTTAACATTATGGTGTTTGGTTTTTATGGTTGACTGAAAGAGGGTATAGGAATAACCCCTTTCAGTTCCTAGATTTAACATGGTTAGGAAGGTCAGGTGGTCGGGATTAACTTTTGGTCTCCTCGTTGTGCATTATGTAAAGCCTAAAGCTCTGTCATGTAAGAGGGCTAGCCCCCATTGATAAGATACAGGTCAGGCTCTGCCATGTAAGTGGGTAAGCCCCATTGGTACGATCCATGCAGGTTCTGTCGCGTAAGCGGGCTAGCCCCCATTGACATGATCCAGAAGGGCTGTTCGGTCATAGGTTGTTTACCTCACTGAAGCTCTTGAGGCATGCAGACTAAATGACGTAATCATGAAGTCTTCGGCCCAAACAGGTAAGAAACCAAGGATTGATATCCTACAACAATTGTTGTTTCCCGTTATTAAAATTTTTTTTTGTTCCGACACGGCATACAAACCTTCGGTCCTTTTACAATAGGAAGGTACTAGCGGCAGCTGGATAGGTCGTAAGCTTTCGAACAAGGGGTTCGGTAGTTAACTGCTTGTCCGACAGGCGCGCGCGCGCGACTGGGAGGTAAACAAATCACTTTTGCTTTCGGCCTGCTGGCGTGTGGACGTGTATCATCGCTCTCTGCCCGCTTCATCGTCGTTTTGCTTTCGCATGATTGTGTTTTTCTTTTTCGATGTATCTAGTGAAAACTGAATTGTAAGTACAATCATTTCATTGATTTCAATTGTGAATTAAAGGATCTTGCTGCACAACGCTCTCCGATTACCCGAGTGCCGGGACTGAAGGGCGTAATTGCGGGAATTCATTTTCCCAGAATGATCCTCGTATTGTGTATCTCGGTGCCGAGGGCGGGGAGCGCTCGCTCCGAGCGTATATTGGGTTGGAAATGTGTAGATGAAAATCGTAAGTAAGTACTCTTTTCATTTATATTTTTTTGACCTGTGTGCCCGTTGCCGAACGAATACTATCGGCACGGAAACTTATTCAGTATGAAAGTGGAATCGCAAGTACAGTATTCTTTTCATTTTGTTCATAGATTATTTTATTGTAGCAATACTCATTTTGGATCAGTTTCCGAGCTTGCCCGGAGATTGATCCTTCCCCCTTTTTATGTTGAATGAAGTGAAATCGCAAGTACAGTTCTTTTTCATTTTCATTTTGTTATTGAGATTGCATTGTTGACTGGGATCAATGTTCCGTTATTCACGGGAATTGATCCTTCTCTTTTTGATTGTATGAAGTGAAATCGCAAGCGCAGTAGTCTTTTCATTTTCATATATCTGTTGATGCATCAATTCGTTATGGATCAAGGTTTCCAGAAACCTTGATTCATAAGGTAAGGAATGAAACCTTTCACCCTTGACGCTCGGTACCGAGGGCGCAAATGCGCTCGATCCGAGCCCTTTTTCATTGTGAAGTGAATCGTTTTGCAAGATGCATTTTCATTTTGTTCCTTATTATTGATTGCATCAATATTATTTGGTTCAAGTTCCGCTCAGTCAGGAATTGATCCGTATGCCTTGTATTCGTGCCGATGGCACGATTGCTAGAGCTCTTATTTGTTGTTGGGTACATGGGTACTGTGCGGGGGAGGGGAACGAGAAACCCCCCCGCTCAGTTCCCACTGATGACTCTTCCCTTGGGGGGGGGGGGGGGGGGGGGGGGGGGAGGTTATCGGCGTTCTTCTCCTCGCCCGATCCGTCGAGCGCGGGGGAGGGCGCCCGGTGCCCGATGTACAACTGTATTAGGGGTCTCCACTCGTTCGGGAGGGATCAAACCCCCGCACGAGGGGATTTCCCCTCCATTAATCGCTACTACTTTTATTTCCCCAGGTGATACTGCCACGAGGGTGGACCTTGGTGAGGTATGGGCGTCCTTCCAATTGCAGAGCGTGCTGGTGTCCAGGGGCGGCGGTTCTATGTCTGGGCATATTGCGGTCACCCATGGAGTGTGACCACGCAACCAGGTGACGACGTCCCTCCTCACCTGGTGTACTCGCCTCGCGTGGTAACAGTCTTGCCTACACCGCCTGCTGGAAGTGCCGTTCACCGTACCGAGAGGGGGGCGTGCCGCCGCCGCTCGTGGTTGCCGCGCTGCAGCGACCACACTTCCGCTGCCCTAGAACTCGCCCCTGGACCTGCCGCCGGTAACAGGATGTTGCTGCCTGCTGCTCCACTTCCTGTGTTTCCGGTGCTGCCTGCCGTACCTGCCGATTCTGGGCTGACTGTCCAGGCAGTTGCTGCGCTGGCTGTCCCTGCCGTTGCTGCGCTGGCTGTTCCTGCCGTTGCTGCGCTGGCGATCCCTGCCGTTGCTGCGCTGGCTGTTCCTGCCGTTGCTGCGCTGGCGGTCCCTACCGAGATGTGCTGGCCGTGCCTGCTGTTCCTGAGATACCCATACCTGCTGATGTCGTCCCTGTTCGTGGTGGTACTACCCCAGACTGTGGTCTGTCTGTACAGGTGCGTCCGGGCCCTGTGGCTTCGGCTACAGCAGCCCCGGCTCCGCCCTGGATAGCAGATCTTACGTCTGTCCTGAGGAAGCTGACGAAGAAGAGGAGGAAGGTGTCGTGGTCGTCGTCTTCATCTTCTTCATGTCGTCAGCCGCCAGCCTCTTCCCCTTCGACTTCTAAGGCTTTACAGCCGAGGAAGAAGAAGGTTGCCTCCTCCCTCCTAAGAAGCTTCCTCGGGAGCTTCTCGGGACCCGTCTCACCTCGGTGGGACGGGAGGGTTTCTTCCGCTGGTCCTCCTGCTCCTTCGGGAGCGGGGCCCGTCTCTTCTTCCGCAAGGAAGAAGACTACGGGGACCAGAGGGGTACCGGCTAACACCGGTACTTCCTCTCCTGGCGTAAGTGGTTCTGCCACTGCATCAGGGTCCGTCTCGGCCTCTCGCTCGCGGGAGGTACCGAGTGTACGGTCGCCTAACAGCGACCGTGCAGCCAGGAACCAGACCTCTGAGTCCGCTCAGCGTCAGGTTCACGGCACGGGGCGGAAGACTGGTGACAGCGCTCAGGCGACTCTCACCAGACCAGCTCTCACTCTCGCGGTGTAAACAGCTGGCTAACCCGGGGACGTGACGGTCCACGACCGACACGGGCTGAGGCTGGGAAGAGGTCTTCCCGTTCGCCGGTGCCAGCCAACGGCTGGAACCAGCGACGTGACGTGCCGTGAGGACAAGCCCACCGGTCTCACTGCGACAGTGGAGCCTGCAGGTCGCCTGACCGTCGCTCTCACAGAGAGCGATCGGGTACGGCAACCAGCACCAGCTCTTCTGACACTCGAGATCAGTGCCGCTGTGCTCAGTCCAGCGTTCTCCACAGCGAGACGGTTCGACCAGGCCTGCAGCTGGATCGTCACGCGGTGACGATCGCCTGCAGCCCTCCAAGCCTGCTGGTCCTGCCAGCGAGCGACGAGGAGCGTCAGGTCTGCCTCTCCCGTACCTTCAACCTCCTCGGGTTACACCGGGAGGAGCGAGGTATTGAGGAGTGATCGTGAGGGGTGCACCCCTCATGATCCCACCACGACGCCCTACGTGCCAGCACGGTTTCTTGGACCGGCCAGGACGTATGCGCAAGTGGATGGGGAAGACCGAGAGGGCTGTCGCTGTTCCCCTTCTTAGAGGAAGGTTCTCGGAATATGCTCTTGTTCGAAGGGCTTAACGGTCCCACTCTGCAAGATGCCGTGACTTCCGAGATCCAGAGGAACTTTGCCGAGGTTACGGCGCTGATTCGTCAGCACAATGACCTGGGAAGGATCGCCGTCCCACCAGCAGAGCACGATCTCGCTCGAGTCGGTTTGGGGCCCGAGAGGGACCCAAATCGACGGTGGGGCTGGCCGCGATCGGAGCTTGCCGACTGTGTTGAGCCAGGTAGTCTCTCGTCTCCGGACAAGAAGGCCCCCTCGGTTCTGGACGGTCGAACAAGCTCCTTCGCCTCCTCTACTGCGACAAGAGGCGTTTCTTAACGTGTCTTCGGACATCGCAGTTATATATCCCTTCAGTCCTCCTGAGGTTTCGACCTCGACGAGGACTGGAATGAGTCGGAGCGGTATCGGCTCTCTCCTGTCAGGTCTCGATCAGCCCCAACCGGACGACGTTCACAGTGGAAGGACGGCATTCCCCCTCACCTGCTGCCGGAAGGGGGGGGGTGGGGGGGTGCCTGGCCAGCCATGGGGACCCGGTCCATCAGCGGGCGTACGCTCCAGGAGCATCGAAGGACGTAGCATTGAGACAGGAGATCAAAGACCATGGCTGAGCAAGAGAACTCTAGAAATCGGTACGGATCAACACCGGGCTTTACAGCCGACTCTTCCTGGTGGAAAAGTCTACGACAGGCTGGCGCCCAGTGATAGATCTCTCTCCCACACGAACGGTTGGTTCGCCAGACCCGGTTCACGATGGAGACGGCACGCTCAGTGCTCGACTCTATCAGGGAGAACGATTTCATGCTTTCAGTGGACTTGAAGGATGCGTATCTACAAATACCCATTCATCAGTCCTTCGGAAAGTACCTCCGCTTCATCCTCGACGGGACGGTGTACCAGCTCAGGCCACGTTGCTTCGGTCTCTCAACCGCCCCACAGGTGTTCACGCAAGTGTTCACTCTGGTGTCTGCTTGTGGCCATTCGCACGGGATATGTCTGATGGGATATCTCGACGATTGGTTAGTCCTGGCGAGCTACCGCTCGCAGTGGCTACAGGACAGGGATCGACTGCTCGAGTTCTGTCGCGATCTGGGGATCGCTCTGAACTTCGAAAAGTCCGATCTCGAGCACAAGCAGAGGATGAAGTACCTGGGTATGCTGATCGACACGGTAGCAGATTCAGGGAGGCGGCCAACCAGTTCCTGTCTCGGCAGGAACAGGTAGCTCAGCAATGGCAAGTCGTGATCGGACACCTGTCGTCACTCGGGAAGCCAGTCCCTAACGGGCGTCTTCACCTGCGGTCTCTTCAGGGAGACCAAAGGAGAGTTGGTCACAGGCGACGGATCCCCAAGCCTCCCTTGATCACTGACACAGGAGGTGAGGCAGGACCTAGCCAGGTGACTGGACGACAGGAACCCTCAAGAGGAGTGCCTCCGCGCACTCTCCCCCCGGACATGCAGCTGCTCTCAGACGCATCGGACCGAGGGATGGGGCGCACACCTGGAAGAGTTGCGGACTTCAGGAGTGTGGTACGAGAACGACAAGCACCTTCACATCAATGTACTGGAACTAAAGGCAGAGTTCCTTGCTCTCCAAGAGTTCCAGGACCGCTTGATGAGACACTCAGTGGTGTTGATGTACGACAACAACCCACGGTGGTGGCTTACGTCAACAAAACAGGGGGGCCTAGTGTCTCTCCCGTTGTATCAGTTGACTCGGCAGGTGCACGAGTGGGCCGAGGCACACTCAAGAGAGCTGTCGGCACGCTACATTCCAGGGAAGGAATGTAGTAGCAGACACGCTCAGCCGTCGGGATCAGGTGATAAGGACAGAACGGTCTCTACACCAGGGACGTGGCGGAAAGGGGCTCTTCGACCTGTAGGGGCGACAGTCGAGGATCTGTTCGCCATCCGGCACAACAGGAAGCTCCAGGTGTTCTTCTCGGTCCGTGCCGGATCCATGGGCAGCTGTCAGAGGTACGCTCTTCAAACACCCGTGGGACAACCTCTTCGCCTATGCCTTTCCCCCGTTCAGCCTGATTCGCAAGGTGATCAGTCGAGCACTGGTCATCCCGAATCTCAGGATGATCCTGATGGCTTCCAAATGGCCACAAGCCATTTGGTATCCGGACCTGCTGGCTCTTCTCGTAAGAGAACCGAGAGAGATTCCCATCTTGGCACAACCTTCTCGCCCAGCCACACGTCGAGAGGTACCACCGAGCAGTCAGTTTCTACGTCTTCACGCTGGCTGTTATCCACCTTCTCTTGCGAACGAGAAGCTTTTCGTTGCGCAAAAACAGAGATGGCTGGAAAAAACGTCCGTCAGTCCTCTGAGCTGTGTACCAGGGGAAAGTCGGCCGTCTTCGGTGGTTGGTGTCATAGACGGGGCCCATCTCCTCTCTCAGAGCCAATCTTCAGCAGGTAGCGGATTTCCTCGTTTTTCTTCGCCGAGGAAGCCTCTAAGTTCCCACAGTCAAGGATACAGAGCCGCCTTGTCGCTCCTCCTGAAACTGACGGGATTGGATATCTCGAACTCCGTTCGAGATCTCCTTGCTTAGTAGCAGCTTCCAAAGGTCTTGCCAAACCAGGGAACTCGAATGAACCTCGTCTTGCTGGACCTGGCATCGGCGAAGAGAGTACGGGAACGTCATGCAGATAATGATGTGGATGAGATGCTGCTTTGTCCTGGGAGGACGCTACGGCGCTATCTGAAGAGAACTCGACACCTGGGCCTGAGGGTCGACGCCTCTTCGTTAGCAACGGGTCAACAAGAAAGAAGTATCAAGAACACTCTTTCGTCCTGGCTGCGTGAGGTCTTCAGGAGGGCGTATGAGGCTGATGGTAGTGACGACATCCGTACGTCCCGTCCGAGAACTCACGAAGTTAGAAGTATTGGCCCCTCGTCGGCGTTTCGTAAGAACTTCTCCGTGGCGCAGGTATGGAAGGCAGTGGTCTGGTACAACCAGACCACCGGCAACTTCCTTATACCTATTGGATATTGCCCATAGGTCCTTGGATCGGTTTCCTTAGGACCTGTGGTGGCTGCTCAATACGTCGTCTAGCGAACCCAGACCCTAGCAGGCTGAACAGCATCGAGTCCTGGTGTGACTGTATGAATAGATAGTGATGAGGAAGTGACTGGCTTCTCTTTCTATCTTTTCTTCCTCTCTACCTGTGGGTAGAGGGATACGGTCATCACCCTGTGGATAAGGACGAGATGCCGGTGAGCTATACGACAGAGCCCCATCCTATTCCCTTACACGAGGGATGGGAGCAGAATATCCACCATTCCTTCTACAAGGGGGGAAGTGGATGCCTACAAGAGTCAAAACCATGACTTTAACTTTGCTCCTGTACAGGAACAAGTTCTTACATTGCTGGTACGAAGAGATGCGCATGCCCCTCTCTTAGTACTCGGTCCAGAGGTCTGACCATTGATCCTGCGGTGCACACCCCGATCAATCGGACAGAGGCTTGGATCCCTCCCTCGCTCTTACGACCAGGGAGGCTTCCAAGGTTGGGCGAACACCAGTCTGTTCACGACTCAGATTCCACCCACCAAGAAGTGAGTCTTCCTATTGTAAAAGGACCGAAGGTTTGTATGCCGTGTCGGAACAAATGACAATTTGTCCAAAATTGCATTTTTCCTAACTATACAAACCTGAGGTCCTTTTACACATAGCCCCACCTCATGCCACCCTCACTCTGCAGTTTTTGCTTGGGCCAAAAGCAAAAGTGATTTGTTTACCTCCCAGTCGCGCGCTGCGCGCCTGTCGGACAAGCAGTTAACTACGAACCCCTTGTTCGAAAGCTTACGACCTATCCAGCTGCCGCTAGTACCTTCCTATTGTAAAAGGACCTCTTAGGTTTGTATAGTTAGGAAAAATGCAATTTTGGACAAATTGTCATTTTTTTTTTTTTTTTGTATGTATATAGCTGTCTCTCACCCTCCACCAAGGGTGTCAGTCAGCTAAGTTTATATCTGCCGGGTAGTTTGCATGTATAAAAATGATATTGTTAAGATACAATGAAGTTTTATCATACTTACCTGGCAGATTATATGATTAAGGGCCCACCCAGCCTCCCCTCAGGAGACAGGTGTAAGAGAAAATCTGGCTCAGAAAACGGGAATGGTCGGGATCCGCCACCCTAGCGGCGGGACGGGAATGGTAGATCACCTGACCTACCTGTATTCTGAATTCTGTCGGGACGACGGAAGTCTATAGCTAAGTATACATCTGCCAGGTAAGTATGTATAAAACTTCATTGTATCTTAACAATATCATTTTCCATGAGGACCTGTACTACACTTTATTTCCCTCTTTCCAAAATATGTTGTATATAAGTTTTTCGTCAGTAATTTCTGTAAAATTCATGTATCCTGTACACAGATCGGCCATTCCTTGATAGAGATCACACTTAGCCTCAGGACCTGCGAAGGAATAGACTAGAGAGTCATATACGTGCATTTTTAATACAGAAGAGCTCTCACTGTTAGACATAATGTACTGTATGCATTAAAGTGAACAGTGGAGTGACATCATATGAGAGATCATTAGTACAGTAATGGTAGATAATTTGACAACCTTTGGCATACTGTTTCCCTCATAACGAAGTTTGCAGATAGCACCACCTGTACAAAACAGTCTCTAACTAGGACAGAAAATTATCAGAATATTATACCCCAATGTCCTCACAATTTAGCATTTGTTAAATATGTATTATGGTTTGAGTTTTATTTATTTCCAAATCTGTATTTGATAAGAGACTGGAACTGTTGAAACTTCAACAAAAAGTGGACTCACATATTCACGGATTTCTCTAGGGACCATATCTCCCCAATATTTGTGGGAAATTCATGTATTTGCTGTACTTTTGTTGAGAAATATCCACAAATTCCTGTTTTTTTTTTTTTATCAATTTCATCATATAAAGTACTTTTTCTGATAAAAATAAAAACATGTGAAAAAACCCCAGTTAAACATATAAAAATGTTTAGTAGGTTTTCTTGAGTTTTAACTAACAAAATTGTCAGTTTTAAGCATTTTTATAAGGGTTTCAACTATTCGCAGATTCTATCTGTTTGCAGGGGGTGTCTATTACGCATCCCCCACGAATACAGGGGGAACACTATTATAAAATTCAAGGAAGTACTTATTAGATTTATATTTGGTTTTTATCTTTTTGTTATATGCAACTTTTATGATTAATATTTGATTTTTATTTTCAGTATGTTTGGTATTGGAAAATACGAGATCTTGTCCGTTCATGGTTTCAGTGGAGCATCACTTTAGTTATAGTTGCCATTCATACAGCCATAACATTTAACCTACCTGTTCCAGGATGCCCCACGTAAGTAAATTTTAAATATTTCCTTTGAAAATGTTATTTCTCTGCCTGAGTTATCTGACTGTATTTTTTTATAGTTGCAGTGCCTATGATGTAGTTTTTTTATATAATACCTATTCATAAAATTATTTAAAAGATGGTAAAGGGAAATGGAGAAGACAGACTTCAATTACAGTATCATAAAAACAAAGCTGTTGGTGTATGCAAGGGAAGCAAAGAAAGAGTATTCAGGAAAGTGGATGTGTCTCCTGTGGGTAAAGTTCGTATTGGGATGAACTCAATACTATGCACTGAATGTGACAGGCCATGCCAAGAGATGCTCTGGACTGCAAAATGGAAATGGAATAAGATATTCGATGCCTAGAATGAGAAGGAGAAGGAAGATAAGTACCATGCTGTGGTTGAAGGGCATAACTTGTGAGAGGTGGAGCACTTCTGATCCCTTGAGTGGACACTAGACTGATTACCCTCTGGGGGTTTAACATGTAAAATTTTTCTTCGTGAGCAGCTATAAACATCATACATACACTGATACCGTACAAGGGGCTCGAACATTCCTTGTTTATACATAGTGGTAAGAGTAAGGTATTAGTAAACAGAGCAAACATTCATGCAATGTCCGTAAAACCTATGCTGCTCTGTATATCAGGGACATTGGTACTGATTTAGAAAATGGAAGAGATTTTAAAGAGAAATATGAAGGTGTTTTTAAAACGTACAAGCCATTACATTATCTATTTAGCTAGAAAGACTAATTCAGGTGTAACAGTGAAAGAAATGAGACTTCTGGTACTGTATGGATGATAATGTCACACCTCTAGAAAAAGGGAATTTTGATGCTTTACGAAGCAAGTACGCACTAGAAAATAGCTCTTGCATTGCAGATACTAAGTGCACAAATGCAAATCCCTGTTGAAGTAGGTACTTGTGGAAGATTTCTGAATAGGGTACATTTTGGCATTGGTTTAAACTGTAGTTATTTTTGCTGGAAAGAAAACCACTATTTTCAGCTGTCTTTAAGGGCATTACAGCTATGTAATTGTTCTTTTTAGGGAAAATTTGTATCAGGAAGGTTTAGTAATGAGATCAAAGGTGTCCCATGATATGAATACCTAAAGGCCTTTGCAACCTTTCCTTGAAATGATCTTAAATCCATTGTGTGAAATATATGAAGATAAGTCACATTACAGTATATATTTTCTTGCAGAGGATATATTGGCCCAGGTGGTTTACATGAGGGTGGTGCCTTCAGCAATTGCACAGGTGGTGCTGCGGGGTATATTGATCGACTATTTCTTGGTGACAATCATGTTTATAAACATCCAACGTGTGCTAAAGTGTATGACTCCCATGTCCCTTACGATCCAGAAGGGTTTTTAGGGGCACTGACATCCATCCTTATGGTAAGAATTTTTTTCAGTGGAATATTCTATGTATGTTTTCATTTTATTCCGCTACTACGTATAGCAAAGGGTTATAAACTATCAAATAAATGTTTTTGTATAGTTAGACAAAAGGCTCGGTACTACTGTGAGCTTCTCCTAATAGCTGGCACAAAATGGCCTCATTATTGGCTATGACCCTTTTCTGTGATATTTAGCCAAAACCACAGTCAGAGTAGCATATTGATAGTATTATGAAAACTTTACATAATTTTTTAAGAAGTTTATTTTTGTGCTGAATTTGTGAAGTTAGTAGAGTCTTTCTTTCATGAAAATTTGTGTTGGTTGTTTTAGTTTTTAATGAATACCTGATATAAGTACTGTTTTTATTCATGGAATTGAAGATCATTACTTTGACAGTTATTTTTGCAATAAATTTTAGATGCTTCATCATAACAGAATTTATATTTTTAATGTTATATAGTGTGAGCTGAAAGATAAACAAAATAATAGTATATTTATTTCTGTCAGTGGAACAAACGGGGGAAAATCATATTTGTTTTTATACATTCTTGAATTGTAAAATATTATTTGTTCCGACACGGCATACAAACCTTCGGTCCTTTTACAATAGGAAGGTACTAGCGGCAGCTGGATAGGTCGTAAGCTTTCGAACAAGGGGTTCGGTAGTTAACTGCTTGTCCGACAGGCGCGCGCGCGCGACTGGTAGGTAAACAAACCACTTTTGCTTTCGGCCTGCTGGCGTGTGGACGTGTATCATCGCTCTCTGCCCGCTTCATCGTCGTTTGCTTTCGCATGATTGTGTTTTTCTTTTTCTATGTATCTAGTGAAACTGAATTGTAAGTACAATCATTTCATTGAATTCAATTGTGAATTAAAGGATCTTTGTTTCACAACGCCCTCCGATTACCCGAGTAGCCGGGACTGAAGGGCGTAATTGCGGGAATTCATTTTCCCAGAATGATCCTCGTATTATGTATGCTGGTGACGAGGGCGGGAGGGCGCTCGCTCCGAGCGTATATTGGTTGGAAATGTGTAGATGAAAATCGTAAGTAAGTGCTCTTTTCATTTATATTTTTTTGACCTGTATGCCCGTTGCCGAACGAATGCGCTCGGCACGGAAACTCATTCAGTATGAAAGTGGAATCGCAAGTACAGTATTCTTTTTCATTTTCATATATTATATTTTATTGTAGCAATACTCATTTTGGATCAGTTTCCGAGCTTACCCGGAGATTGATCCTTCCCCCTTTTTATTTTGAATGAAGTGAAATCGCAAGTGCAGTTCTTTTTCATTTTCATTTTTTTATTGAGATTGCATTGTTGACTGGGATCAATGTTCCGCTATTCACGGGAATTGATCCTTCCCCTTTTTATTTGTATGAAGTGAATCGCAAGCGCAGTAGTCTTTTCATTTTATATATTTGTTGATTGCATCAATTCATTATGGATCAAGGTTTCCAGAAACCTTGATCCATAAAGGTAAGGAATAAAACCTTTCACCCTTGCGCTCGGTACCGAGGGCGCAAATGCGCTCGATCCGAGTTCTTATTCATTGTGAAGTGAATCGTTTTGCAAGATGCATTTTCATTTTGTTCCTTATTATTGATTGCATCAATTTTATTTGGTTCAAGTTCCGCTCAGTCAGGGAATTGATCCTTATGCCTTGTATTCGTGCCGATGGCACGATTGCTCTAGGGCTCTTATATTGTTGTTGGGTATATGGGTACTGTGCGGGGGTGGGGAACGAGACCCCCCCCCCGCTCAGTTCCCACAGATGGCTCTTCCCCTTGGGGGGGGGAGGTTATCGGCGTTCTTCTCCTCGCCCGATCCGTCGAGCGCGGGGGAGGGCGCTCGGTGCCCGATGTACAATTGTATTAGGGGTCTTCCACTCGTTCGGGAGGGATCAAACCAAACCCCGCACGAGGGGATTTCCCCCATTAATCGATACTACTATTATTTCCGCAGGTGCTACTGCCACGAGCGTGGACCTTGGTGAGGTGTGGGCGTCCTTCCATTTGCAGGGCGTGCTGGTGTCCAGGGGCTGCGGTTCTATGTCTGGGCCTACTGCGGTCACCCATGCAGTGGTGACCACGCAACCAGGTGACGACGTCCCTCCTCACCTGGTATACTCGCCTCACGTGGTAACAGTCTTGCCTACAGCCGCTGTGAAATGCCGTTCGCCGTACCGAGAGGGGGGCGTGCCGCCGCCGCTCGTGGTTGCCGCGCTGCAGCGACCACACTTCCGCTGCCCTAGAACTCGCCCCTGGACCTGCCGCTGGTACCAGGATGTTGCTGGCTGCTGCTCCACTTCCTGTGTTTCCGGTGCTGCCTGCCGTACCTGCCGATTTGGGCTGACTGTCATGCAGTTGCTGCGCTGGCTGTCCCTGCCGTTGCTGCGCCTGGCTGTTCCTGCCGTTGCTGAGGCTGGCTGTCCCTACCGATGCTGTGCCGGCCGTGCCTGCTGTTCCGTGATGACCCATACCTGCTGATGTCGTCCCTGTTCGTGGTGGTACTACCCCAGACTTTGGTCTGTCTGTACAGGTGCGTCCGGGCCCTGTGGCTTCGGCTACAGCAGCCCCGGCTCCGCCCTGGATAGCAGATCTTACGTCTGTCCTGAGCTGACGAAGAAGAGGAGGAAGGTGTGTGGTCGTCGTCTTCATCTTCTTCATCGTCGTCGGCCGCCGCCGATCTTCCCCTTCGACTTCTAAGGCTTTACAGCCGAGGAAGAAGAAGGTCGCCTCCTCCCTCCTAAGAAGCTTCCTCGGGAGCTTCTCGGGACCCGTCTCACCTCGGTGGGGACGGGAGGGTTCCTTCCGCTGGTCCTCCTGCTCCTTCGGGAGCGGGGCCCAGTTCTTCTTCCGCAAGGAAGAAGACTACGGGCGGGGGACCAGAGGGGTACCGGCTAACACCGGTACTTCCTCGCCTGGTGTCAGTGGTTCTGCCACTGCATCAGGGTCCGTCTCGGCCTCTCGTTCGCGGGAAGTACCGAGTGTACGGTCGCCTACCAGCGACCGTGCAGCCAGGAACCAGACCTCTGAGTCCGCTCAGCGTCAGGTTCACGGCACGGGGCGGAAGACTGGTGACAGCCGCTCATGCGACTCTCACCAGACCAGCTCTCACTCTCGCGGTGAACAGCTGGCTACCGGGGACGTGACGGTCCACGACCGACCACGGGCTGAGGCTGGGAAGAGGTCCTCCCGTTCGCCGGCACCAGCCACGGCTGGTACCAGCGAACTGACGCACCGTGAGGATACGCACCGATCTCACCGTGACAGTGGAGCTCGCCGGTCGCCTGACCGTCGCTCTCACAGAGAGCGATCGGGTACGGCGACCAGCACCAGTCCTCTGACACACGAGACCTGGGGCGCCGTGTTCTCGGTCCAGCCGTTCTCCACAGCGAGACGGCTCGACTAGGTCTGCAGCTCGATCGCCACCGCGGGTTGACGATCGCCTGCAGCCCTCCAAGCCTGCTGGTTCTGCCAGCGAGCAACGAGGGAGCGTCAGGTCTGCCTCTCCCGTACCTTCAACCTCCTCGGGTTACACCGGGAGGAGCGAGGTATTGGGGTGGAGTGATCGTGAGGGGTGCGCCCCTCATGATCCCACCACAACGCCCTACGTGCCAGGCACGGTTTTCGGTTGGAGCCGGCCAGGACGTATGAGCAGTGGATGGGGAAGACCGAGAGGGCTGTCGCTGTTCCCCCTTCTTGGGAGGAAGGTTCTCGGAATATGCTCTTGTTCGAAGGGCTTAACGGTCCCACTCTGCAAGATGCTGTGACTTCCGAGATCCAGAGGAACTTTGCCGAGGTTACGGCGCTGATTCGTCAGCACAATGACCTCGGGGAAGGATCGCCGCTCCCACCAGCAGAGCCACGTCTCGGCTCGAGTCGTTTTGGGGCCCGAGAGGGAACCCAAATCGACGGTGGGTCTGCCGCGATCGGAGCTTGCCGACTGTGTTGAACCAGGTAGTCTCTCGTCTCCGGACAAGAAGGCTCTCTCAGTTCTGGACGGTCGAACAAGCCACTTCACCTCCTCTACTGCGACAGAGGCGTTTCTACGTGTCTTCGGACACCGTATTTAAATACCCCTTCGGTCCTCCTGAGGTTTCGACCTCGACGAGGACTGGAATGAGTCGGAGCGGTATCGGCTCTCTCCTGTCAGGTGTCGATCAGCCCCACCCAGACGACGTTCACAGTGGCGGCAGACACGTACCTACAGTATGAGTTCGTAACCCTCCTCGGGAAAACGTTTTCTCCTGACGATACGTTTTCCCAGGCTCTGAGAGGCCATCGCCGTAAGGCGATGGCTGCTCCTTTTCTTCTCCAACTGCTAGATCCGCTGGGAAGGCGAGCCAGTATCCAATTCCTCCCCCATTCCCTCTCTCCTTACGGCTACGAGGGAAAGGGGAGGGATCCTACAGAGATTTCTCTGTAAGATCCCACGTTAGGGGCTGCGCTACCGGGGGGACCTTCGGGTCCTACCTGACGTAAGCCCCGGTCATTGAGGAGGGATCCTGCCCCTTTCTCGATTTCTACGGGAATCGAGAGGACCACCAGCCGATATCGTCTGACGAATTCGGGGGGGGTTTCGCAGAGTGCTTAGAATTCTACGGAATTTCTAGCGCACTCAGAGTGTTCGAGTTTTTTATGATCTCCAAACACTTAGGCGAGACCACGGTCCAAAGTGAGCGAGAATCCCCGATAATTGTTACACGATAATCGGGAACCTCGCTTATGCTCGAATTCCTGTAATTTCTAGCATTTGGAAGAAGACCGCTGCTGAAAGAAGAGTATCTCACAGTAGGCGCTTACCTGGAATAGAGAAAAACGGACGGGAACTTCCAGTTTGGCTTGAACTATCGTCTTCGGTATTCTGTTCACCATTGAAGCTTCCTTTGGGAAAGACTTCTCCTTCACTCTCTTGACTAGAGAACGAAGGCGGTCGATCTCCAATCCTTATTCTTTTTCTCGAGGGGAAAGATTAGGATGGAGGTCGTGGTACAGAACCTACAAATATATACGTATATTACCCTCGCGACAATGATTCTTTAACAGTTGAATTGTCCGTGGGGTAGGCGCATACCGTAGTTAACTCTACGGTTTGTGACCGAGACGAATTGTATCTTAATTGAACTGCAACTCGGGGTTGCCTGCAACCTCCCAGCAGTTATCAGTTTCGATTTAGATACTTGGTATTGTCATGACAACACCAAATCAGCTTTTGTATTTACCGAAATTCGTTTCGGTTAAATATAATTGCTCGAGCGTATTCTTTATGCTCGATGGTTCTAGCCGAACGCATTCCTTCGTGGAATAATGGATTACCTGGCAACTCAGGATGACGAGTCACCGAGAGCTACTGCGTATTGAACTGCCTGATAGCGGCTCAGTATCAGCTAGGTCTCGGAGATGCACGGTCGGATACGTCTCTCTCTCCCCTGGTTGGATTGACTACCGAACCGTATCTCTGCCCAACAATCATGGACTTAGGTCTCTGATTAACGGGGATTCTCGCAATAATGAAGGACCATCTACTGCTGTGACGCTCGATTTCATCGCCTTCGACATTGCGAGAATTTTCTACAGAGATATCTCTTGGACTCTTTCATCTTTCTGTTTACCGCACGGTAACAGAAGTCTGTACTAGTCAACCGCTGCATCGCACTGCGATAATGCGAATGATTTTTGCAGACATCTGAGTTTGTCTTCAAAATATCTCGTATTCGTAGGTGTGCAATTTCATTGCTCGCCCCGAATTAACAGATATGTCAGAAGACATCGCCTACTCTCCGACCTGACAGCTCTACCTCCAAATGTTCAGCCCATGAGAAGCAGTTCTTCGGAGCAGTAGTTCCCTGTCTTCATTACTGGAAGCGCTCCGCTTTTATTGCAACTACGATCCTCACCGGACAGCAATCAATAGCGGTTAGCGTTCTCAGTCTTTGTAGTACAGGTTCAGAATCTTGAGAATCCTTCTCTCGGTTCAGCTGGGAAGACGTAGGTTGCATTTTCTGTACACCTTCGTCTTCAACGTCACATAGTGTTGTTTCTCCTTACCCGAGAATCAACTATACTATGAGATATCTTGCCATCAAGGACCTCGGTCTCTAGAAGGCAATTGACTTTCGCCTGTTGGGCACATGCCTTAAGAGAGTCATCACCTTGCCTTCTGGCATCGGTGACGAACAAATTATTTGTTTAGTCTCTTGGCATAACCCTGTTAAGGCGAAGGTCACGTGACTTGCTCGGGTGCTTGGACAACTTGCCTCCTACCGAACGCAGTCAGCAGGCAGCTGTCAGAGCGCCCAAGTCTGTTACGAACTTCGCTGTGGACTTAGTTCGGTTGTTCCATAACAATCTTTTCTTCGTCCTAACGGCTTGTCACAGTACCCATACCATCGACACCCACCATTGAGTGTCGGTGTCCTATCCACTACCGAGAACAACAACTTCGCTGCAGACGGATAGACCAGTATGGGTACAGGACATCACCGAAGTCGAGAAGAGGGATAGCTCATACGACAATTCCCTTCTTTTCCTCTGAGGTATGTGCATGACTTTGCCTGCGAAGTCAAGCATCCAGGGGATGGGGATCCGTGACGCTCGATTTCATACCGAACTTCGTAGCGAAGACTCAGAACCCTTCGGTCCCTGACGATTGGTTCGAGTCGTTCACAATCCCCTCCCTAATGGACTTCACCGCCTTCGATGCGAAGGAGATGCTGCTTTGTCCTGTGAAAGCGCGACCGCGCTTTCTGAAGAAACTCGACATCCCAGGCGGAGTGTTGAAGACTCTTCGTCAGCACCAAGATGACCTAGAAGTACACTCCCTCGAGTTACACAAGAACTTCTCCGTGGCGCAGGTACTGAAGGCAGGGGTCTGGTACAACCAGACCACTGGCACCTCCTTCTACCTTTTGGATATTGCCCACAGGTCCTTGGATCGTTTTCCTTAGGACCCGTGGTGGCTGCTCAACACGTTGTCTAGCTAACCCAGACCCTAGCAGGCTGAACAGCATCGAGTCCTGGTGTGACTGTAAGAATAGATAAGTGAATGAGAGAGTGACTGGCTTCTCTTCCTATCTTTTTCTACCCCTCTACCGTGTAGAGGGATACGGTCATCACCTTGCTGGATAAGGACGAGATGCGGTGAGCTACTCGACAGAGCCCCATCCTATCCCTTTCACTAGGGATGGGAGCGAATATCACCACTTCTCCTACAAGGGGGGGGAAGTGGATGCCAACAAGAGACAAACCATAACGTTGTTGCCTCTTGCAAATAGGAACTTGTTCTTGTTTGCTGGTACGAAGAGATACGCTTGCCTCTCTCTTAGTACTTGGTCCAGAGGTCTGACCATTGATCCTGCGGTGCACACCCCGATCAATCGGAGACAGAGGCTTGGATCCCTCCCTCGCTCTTACGACCAGGGAGGCTTCCAAGGTTGGGCGAACACCAGTCTGTTCACAAAAGACTCAGATTCCACCCACCAAGAAGTGAGTCTTCCTATTGTAAAAGGACCGAAGGTTTGTATGCCGTGTCGGAACAAATGACAATTTGTCCAAAATTGCATTTTTCCTAACTATACAACCTGAGGTCCTTTTACACATAGCCCCACCTCATGCCACCCCTCACTCTGCAGTTTTTGCTTGGGCCAAAAGCAAAAGTGATTTGTTTACCTACCAGTCGCGCGCGCGCGCCTGTCGGACAAGCAGTTAACTACCGAACCCCTTGTTCGAAAGCTTACGACCTATCCAGCTGCCGCTAGTACCTTCCTATTGTAAAAGGACCTCAGGTTTGTATAGTTAGGAAAAATGCAATTTGGACAAATTGTCATTTTTTCAGCAAACTTACTCTTACCTTCAAATTACAGGTTCAGTTTGGTATAGCATCTGGACGCATCATTATCACCTATAGAAGCCACAATTCTCGCTTGATTAGATGGCTTATTTGGGGAACTGTATCTGTAAGTAAACATGTGACAAAATACCCCTTCATCTTAAAAAACATGAGCATTGGCTTCAGTGAAGTTTAAATAGTGTGGTAATGGATGATAGTTCTGTTGAAATGTAAATGTTTATTTTGGAATAAATGTTGCACACAGATGAAGGTACCAGTGGTAATTATAGGTAAGCTTGATATGTGTTCCTATAAGTAATCATAGGCCTTTTCCCTAGAAATGAAGATAATGTAGTATTATATTTACTCTTTATGTAGAAGTCATCTTTGTTACCTTCAAGTCGAATCTGGCACTACTAGCCTTATTTGCCTTTCTTGGAGAGAGTACTTAGCATTGGCAAAACACTTTTTCAGGCTTTATCTGTGTTGTTACTCATTATTCTTTTGATGTGTGCTCATTTGTTTAAAAACATTTTGTA
>NC_061107.1:8458857-8663979 GCF_015104395.2 Macrobrachium nipponense
TTTGTTTAAAAACATTTTGTATGAATTTTTAAGTTGTTTTTAAGACATCAGGTTTTATTTTAGAATGTGCTGTATGTTTAGGATTTGAGAGTAAATGGGAAGTCATTATGCATTTTTTTTATGAGTATTAGTTACATGCTTCTGTTTTCCTGGAACAGATAACTCTCCATTCACACATGGTATACTCTCCTAAAGACACTGTAAATAAGTCTTAATTCCTGCATGCGAATACATTTTTTTGTATCTTGATAAGAAATATTGTGTGAACATCATGAGTCACAGAACATTAAAAACACAAGTTTTCACTGTCCATCATTATTGCCTTAGCTTCATTTCCTTTGATCTCCCTCCAGTTTTTGCTGCTGGCTAAGACAATGACTCCACATTTCCCCATGTGTATAAAATAATATAATAGGGAGTTGAAGTTCAAAGACAACGGGAGCTCATGCTTATAGTTACGTACATTAATGTGTGGAATTATGTAAATAGAAGATTGTGTCCTCTAATCATAGCCCATGTTAAAGTGAAAACGTGTACCTAGAAAACATATAAATGATGCACTATCCATATTAAATGTTAGGACTTTGGGAGCTGCTTTTGCGGACAGTCATGAAATAGACAAAATTATAGAATTAAATGAATCACATAGATGAAAAAATCCTGAATAAAGCTTCCTCATGTATAATAATTGTCTGAAAATACATTTCTGTCTGGTATCTAGGTATTGTAAGGTTAATAACATGTGATGTTCTTTCTAGGGTATCATCGCTGGAAGCTTGTGTGGCTTTCAAAAGGAAGGTGGTCTTATTCCGGTGAACAAAAACTTATGGTCCCTTTCCTTTGTCCTGACAACAAATTGCTTTGCATTTTTCTTGCTAAGTTTTTATTATCTTATCATCGATAAGTGGAGTTGGTGGAGTGGAAACCCAGTCCGTTATGTTGGTAGGTGAAGATTTGTAATGTGTAACTTCCTTTTCACGTGTTGGTCAAAATGATCAGTCATTTTGGCTTCAATAACTTATCTATTGGTAGGAAGATATTTAAAATTTGAGAGTAATAACTATTCATATTGACAAAGTGAAGATAACTATTTTAAGCAAAGAAACTTACTTATTTTAATTTTTAGTAAGAAAAAGTTATTTTACTATGGGCGAGTAAACAGGCTAACCTACTGTAATACTTTTCATAGACTGCTTTGTTCAATGAGGATTCATTATGTTTTTTAACCACTTGGTTGTATAGTTCATATCTTCATGTATTGCTATATTTTTTATTTGTTACAATGTTCATTTTATAGGTTGGTAAGATCAGACCTAGTGTAGTTGTGTATCACAATTGTTCGAGTTGATAGATAATTTTCCCTAACAGTTTTATGAAGAAAGCTGTCAATAATATGCTGTATAATTAAGCTAGGCTTATTTTTATTCTTATTTTTATTTATTTTATTGTAGGAAATTGAACTGATTTTAGTAATAATTATACGTACTAGTTTCTTGTATGCTAATTGTACGTAATAGTACTGTATCAGTCCTTATCACTCATTCTCCATTTTTCTTTAAACTGCAACAGGAAATTGTGGTTTCTTTAGATTTAGGTGTTTGTAACATTAATAATTCATGCATTTCCTTTCCTTTCAGGTATGAATGCCATCATTTTGTATTTAGGACACGAAATCTTGGGCAATCTGTTACCCTGGTCTTGGTCTCCTGTTGGACATTACCATGCTGATTACCTAATTATGAATATTTGGGGAACTAGTTTATGGGTAATGTTTGCCTATTATTTGCACCTCAAAAAAGTGTACATCTCGGTTTAGTTCTTGTAATTATAGACCTGATTATTTGTTAGCTGTTAGCTTGATTTACTACTGATTTGAGATAAACTATCCAGAATTTTTTCATATCACCAAACTGTGTAGATTGTATTAGCATTATTGAGTGAGCTATTTTACTCTTGTAAGATATATTTCCTGTCGACACTTAATTACTTTATGTTGGAGTTTTATGACAAAATGTAAATTTATTCATGCGTTGCCATATTTTCTCAATTTTAGTGAGAAACACATTCCTAAAGTGCATGAATTTTTTTGCCTCTTTACAACAGTGCATACCAGTGTTATGCATAATATGTTGGAGGATCTGTTTGGTGCCATATTCATCCCTTATTGTAGTACATAGTTTCATTCATAGTTTTCATTTCATTTATTACACATGCTGCTTAATAGTAATGAAGTTGATAGCAGAAACTTTACATTTCAATAGTTACTAAATTAAAGTAACTTTCTCACAGTGAGCTCCCTAAGTATTCATAGCTTTAAAAGAAATTGACCTCTCAGATGTGATATTTTCTACACTGTATTTGTATTTTTTGTAGTGATTGATGCTAAATAATGGGTGGGGAAGTTTTCCTTTGTTTTCAATCTTATATCTCTTCATGTAAGTGACTTTGGTCCAGGTGTTAATTTAATTCACCTATTAATGCCTTTAAGAAGTTAGATGTAATGATTAAGTCTATACAGTTATGAAAGTTTCAGAAATGTACCTTGCAGATTCAGTTGCATGAGGCAGTTATGATAATTTCCATAATTTAGCCATTTACATATACAAATGCATAAATTTAGCAGTATATTTGAAGTTTTTTTGAAAGTTTATAGGCTCGTGCTTACATTTGATAAATTTACCTTTTTTGTTATTGATGTTTTAATATTTTATCATATATACTGTATATACAGTTTATGTACTATATATTGAATATATATTATCTGTTATTGATTTTTATGTTTCTTTCATTATTAGTAATTAAATTTTAAAATAATTTTCATTTTATGGCTTATTATAGAAGATGACAGATTTCTATTTTCAAATGTAATGCACACTGTTTATTCAAGTTTCTGAGTTACCCGTATCATCTACCGATTTCTTCATTTAAAAACACATCATGCTCACATTAAGACTGTCAAACAAAAGTGAGAGGAATGTTTGCCAAAGTCAGTTTATCCAATCACCTAACATGATGTATTTTGTTGAGGCTAAGTTGAATGTTATCTTATGAATATTGGTTATTCAGAGGGTAAAAAAACTTTCCTGTATTGCTTTTCCTGATGACTTCTATATTATTGAAGTGGCCCTGGGATGTTTTGCTGACAGCCAGATTAACGGAGACCAGTGAAGAATTGATTTGTAAATATGAAAACACACTGTACTACTAACCTTTGGCTGTATGAAAGATCCTAAACACTTAGACATGGAATACAAAAACCAGCCAACAGTCAAGAGTGATGGTATTTGTGGATGGTAGGGTAAGCTCAACAATGACATCTGACAATATGAACAGTGACATGCTAAATTGAAAATTATTTAAATCTTTCATGAATAACAAAGATCACAATGTTAAAGGGATGAAAAAAAAATTAATGGTGTTAAGCAGAGAATGTTGATCAAGATCAGTATGCTCAAAAAATTTGCAACAGGCAAGCATATTTGGTGAATGTTAGTGATTTTATAGAAGACTAACTGTGAAATTATAACAATCCAGTAAAAACTGCTAACATAAAAATGAGAGCCAGTATTGTTTATGCAAACTCTAGGGAATTAATTTTGAGAAGATATACAGTTCACAGACAGTGGATGGCAGCACTTAGTCAACAACATTGTTACAGCCAAGGTGTTTGAGATTTTGGACAGCTATGAAACAATAGGAGGGTAGGCAGTGACTGATAATAAGAGGGTTATTGGAATATCTATACTTTTAAGAGAGTGCTGTGATCTGTATTTAGCAATTTATGAGCATATTTGATATTGAGTGTTGACATTCAGAATGCAGTATACATTATAGTAATGTGAAAAATTGGAAAATAAAAATGTTCTCCAAATCAAGTTAAAGTTGTTGAAGTTTGTCACTTTTAAAATCTTAGATGTACCATCCTTATATTGTTTTATTATCATCATAGCTTCTTCATTGCATATTTTTTCCCAAAAACTGACCAAGTCTTTGGCAAAAGTAATGCCAGTGAAGTACCAGTCCACTTAGTGTAGAATACATGCATTGTACTCCAAGTTTCCCATGTCATTGTGGGTGGGGTCAGAGCATATGTGGTGCTTTAATCCCTCCAAGGCAGATTGTTGGGTGCCAAATAAAATGCTAATGATAATTAGGTTAGAATTTAGAATTCTGGTGTGATGATACTCGGTTCATCATATGTGTCTTCGTTATATGAAGAAATGATTGGACTGTTTAACTTTGCTTCAAGAATGTTACTGATGCTTGGGGATGAAAATCCAGTTCATGAGACAAAGCCCAATGTTTACAAGGTGATGATTCTGTTTATTCAACCTTTGTGAGGTATTTTATAAAACTAGGTACTGTATATAGTTATCTTATATCTTGTAATTCCTCTGCTACTGAACTTTGTGTTAACAAGAGTTATAAATAATGGCAAAAGTCAAATAAATAATGTCAAAGAAAGTTCCAGAGGATGAATAATCCAGTTAACGATTCCTGCCAAACTAACTTTTGCTGTCATATGTGGATAATATGGTGCAATTTTGTAACCTGGTCTTCAGTGATTGTTTACAAAAAAGAAATTACTAAAAAAAAAAAGGATATTCGGAAAAGATCAAGCAAAAATAAAGGAGAGTAAATATAAGAAAGGGATTGTTTGACTTGGTGCTCAAGTTTTGCTGTATATAATAGCCAAACATTAACAGACTTGTATTTTGTATTGACTATAGTATTTACTATGGTTTAGATGGAAATGCATTATCTCTACATATCAAAACCATTTCTGCAATATCCAAGCATCAAGATGTTTGTAGCCATTCCATTTCTGGTGAATAATAATTTGTATTCCAGGTAAAGTTTTTTATGCAACCATATTGTTTCATTTGTGTTCCTTATCCTATCTATCATCTTGCTCCCAGTTCCAGTAAAATGAAGGTTCTGTGCACAAAATATTTGAATTTTCTGTAATGTTCAGGCAGTATTTCTTTATGACGAAAGTTTTGTCCTCATAAAATGATAGTGCAATGATTATTTTTCATGCATATTTGTTTTTGTAATTTGCTTATTCCCTTATATTGAAGAGTAAGTGTTAGTGCATTTTTATTGCATGTTTCATCAAAAGAACCCTCAAACATTAATTATTTTACCTTTTTGGAGACTATGTTTCTTCCACCAGTTTGGCATCGTAAGCATTGTAACCCTGGAACGTGTGTCGTAAACCTGAAAATAATTTCTGAGGAATATAATTGAAAAGTGGCGTAACCTCAGAAAGTCGTAGGCCTAAACCATCGTAAACTGGGGACTGCCTGTACCAGTTTACCAGTCCTTAATAACACCATGGAATGCTTATCCTTGGATCCTAAAGCTTGCAGAGCAAAGAAGGTAAAGCTTATTGAGGTGCAGATTAGGACAGATCCCTACAATAATCACAGAGCACCTTAAAGTCGCAAGCCACATCTGACAGTAACTCAAGTCACATACCTGACTAACCTACCCAAATCTATGTTACTGCCAGTAGGGTTTTTCAAAAACAGACCGGACCTAGAAATAAATTAATGGACTCGCAGACTGGAACAAATCGGTGGAATCCCAGACTTCTGTACGTAATTTTATCTTACACTAATGATCTCTTGGAGTGACATGGTATACAAGCATGGTTCTTGCATAATCCTTTGGTAATTAACAACCCAAAGCCATGCCCTACTAACCGAAGAGCCACTAATTGCTGAATGCATCACTTAAGCTATGGCTCACTCTATCTAAAAAAAACAAAGTCATCCTTAAAGTCTCTGAAGACAGTACTATGTGGCAACAACCTTGGCAATTAAAGGGTTAACTAAAGCTGTGCCCATTGAGATATAAAAGATACCAGTAGACTACATATATCTATCTCTGGCAGGCATCCTATCAAGAGTTTAATGATCATCCCAATATGTAATACAGTATAGCCAGCTTATTTCCTGTAACATCCCTGGCATGTGAGACCTAGTACTAGGAGACTTTTAAGAGGTGTAACTATGTCGTCTGGTGTTGCTTAAGAAAAAGCCAGCTAAAGTTCCCACTTGTGGTTAATGGTGATGCTAACAAGTAAAGCTGTTTTTTTTTTTTTTCTTTTACTATTCTGGCTAAATTGAATGTTTTCCTTTGTGTGTTCAGACTGTTTCTAATATTCAATTCAATAACTATGATACCAATCACTAAATAAGAAGGTCCTGGTGATGTAGCTAGGCTATCTTAGTTTTGGGTGTTAAGGAGGGTACCTAGGGTAGGTTAAGTTAGGTCACACCACTATTAATTTCAATTTACAGTTTTCCCTTAAGTTAGGTCAGGGTGGGTTTCAACCATAGTTGTTATCCAGCCTGCCTGGCGAGGATATGTTTAACAAATCATATTTTCAACCATGGAAGGTAAATTTTATTTAGTAGGCTATCAATCTGCAAGGATAGCATGTCTTTAAATTTTTTTTTTCCCCTTTTTATTTTAAAACACAGCCCCACAAAATCACAATAGAGGACTCCAAACATTTCTTTCAGCAGAAGCCCATGGAAGGGTGGAATCCTTCATGAATGGAAGTTCATGCCCTATCATATGGTATATTCTAATTTTCACATCTTTCAACTAAAACAGACGTTATGAGCATAAAAACTACAGAAAACTTCCTACAATGTCGTCTGTTTAACCATGAATTACTTATTCTGCAAAGAATAGGGTTAATTAACTTTTCATCCTAACTCGGTCATTACATTACTTATGTCTGTGCAGACAGACAGAGTAGGATGAATTTTTCATCCTACAACTCTTGCCACTACGTGAGTGCAGAGTAGGATGAATCAATCATCCATCCTACAACTGTTGTCGCAACATTTAACACGACATATAAAAAGAACATTAGTTAAAATAACTGTGTAAATAAATGAATCCCTATAGAATAACGTCCTACATTAGTTTTTTTTTTTTTCTACACAGCGGTTCCCAATAGAGATCGCGATTTTCGACAACGGTTGTCAAACAGCAGCCCATAAACTCGAGGAATCTCATGCATAAGGGGGAAAATCCTGTCCTCTGATTAGCTGTCCATACTTAGCTGTGATTGGCGGATACTTAGTTTACTAATATTGAACTCATGAATGGAGACATTGACACTAAAAACAAAGAAAACTCTATATTATAATTTACTAAATCATAAAATATAAATCATGAATATCTAAAACTATAATTCAAAAACAAATTATTAATACTATAAAATAGACAGAATAAATAATAAGATAAGAAAATGCGAATTAATTGCATAAAAAGCTTAAGCTTTTAAGGTTTATTTGCCTTCGTATTGGCTACATTGCAGGACGTCGGCTGCAGAACCGATGTTTTAAATACTAACTGGCAGTTTATCGTATAAATAATTTAAAAATGAGAGCTACAGGAGCGTATTTCACCATTTAATTTGGTTTTAAATTCTTATAAATACGTTCTAGTGTCTTGGGATAGCAAATGCAGACGATTTAAAGCTAAAATAATTGTAAACTGGATAAAAGAATCGTCTCGACGTCTTACGGAAGTATACAAGTGACGTATGCTCTGACGTCACAGCCATCCGCCAATCAGGCCCCAGGCTGTTGGCCAATGAGAGGACAAAATATTTCCCGCCAAGAACAGGTATAAGTCGGAGATGTAATTCTCTTTATGCGTTGCTGTTTAAAATTTGTTCAAAAGGAGTCAAAAATTTACCTTTGACTTTGAGTATTATTTATTGATTTAATGATTTTAATAAACAATTCAAGTTAAAGTGGGGGCGTGATCTAGCCGTGACGTCATGCTCCTGTGTGCGTCAACCTTTTTTTTTCTTTCTTTCTTTTGTCTAGTTTGCCCCATTGTTATGTTACTGACCAAAAAGGTCCTAGATTGCCCACAAGTTCCTCCTGTTTTTAACCAAAAAGTCGTAAGTTTTACCCACAATGTTCATATTTTAAAGAAAAAAGACCGGGTCTTTTACCGTAAAGGTCCTCTCAAAGTTTATAAATGTCTTTTATCAGAAGACTTTAAAAACAGATTTATGAAATACTCTTTATTAACTATATTAGGCATTACATTCTATTTGTACTAAAGAATTACAGGTAGTTTTATTACGAATCCCTTAAGAACGAAGTCTTAAACTGTGGCCAGAGTTTACGCCTATTGTTCCTTGAAAAGTTTCATATTCTATGTAATTAATTTACATTTTTTGTTCATATCATCAAGTTTACAACAATTACAACTCAATTATTTGTTATTATTATAAAATATCATTTTTAACAAATATTTTAGTGAATCTTCTGTGGTGTCTCCCTACTTCACTTCCAAGATGTAGAAAATAGCAAGACGGCTTTCCAACGCTCCAGCGTTTAAAAGCAAACATAGTGATTTTTTATTATTTATATAGATTCTTGTCATTATGCCAAGCACTGGGGCAACTAAGGCCATTCGGCACTGAATAGGAAAATGACCGTAAAAGGTTTGAAAGTTGTTACAGAAGGAAAACCTCAAAGCAGTTGCACTAGGAAACAATTGTAAAAGGAATGAAAGTAGTTGCAGCTAGATATTTTACTAATAAACTGAATTTAGATGAGTGTAAAAAGTTTAGGCAGGAGTATATTAGTAATCTCAGTGTCCTTGTCCTTGCAGTGTGGTTTTACGTGTATATTTCTAACCAATATTAAATAACCTATGCAGCTCTGTGAAAAGCCATACTTACAAAGGCCGACTTGGAATGGTCTCTGCTAGCCGTGTATTTTAATGTTGGGGGATAGGAGACCACATTAAAGTTCCACTTTAGAAAGAGTATCTTATGAAGAGATGTTTTCACTATCAAAATTACCTAAATTGCAAGGAAATTAGTGATTTAACCACAGGAGGAGGAAAAACATAGAAAAGGGCTTTGCAGTAGATAATGACGTTCCTTTCTTACTGATCAAAACTGATCTGAATATAGGAAAAGCTACATGCAACAAAAGACTTTCCTACAGAGTTCCTCACCTGATGCTAGCAGGCTACTTAATTAATCATTTAGAAAATCAGTTATCTAGAGAAGTGATAACCACAGGAGGACCTTTGTACTTTAAACAGGTATGACGATATTCTAGTCTTAGAGAATAGAATTCGTCCAGTATCTGTGGATACTGATTTAGAATAACCTCCTTACAGCATCAGACTTGAATGTCTAGTTTCCTAAGTGGTCAAGTTGATTGCAGGTGACCAAGTAGACTGCAATACGGCCATTCCTTGATTAATGATAGGTGTTCTTCCCACGAGATAAAACAAGCGATGGTCTTGAACTTGTTAAATCTTATCGTTCAAAAGAAGAACTGCTTTCAAAATATTCTGAGACTTATGCTGTCTGCAAACAATAAATAAACTTGTAAGAACCGATAAATATTCAACAAACGATAGCAAATAAAATTTGCTATTGAAACAATCTCTGATGTTGTTAGAAATGTTTTTGTTACGGAAAAAGACCCAAGCAATACTAATTTGGAAAATATAGCAATATTTTACATTGTTATCCACACACACACACACACACACACACACACACCAGACGCAGAGTTCAGTTAGTGTGCTGATTTGCCACCAGGAGTTAAAAAGTAAAATGATGAACGAAGATGAAAACTATAACCATTGCCGTTCAGAAAATTAATTTTTCACTTCGAATGGCCAACAAAGTCAGCGGTCATTTTGCCTTGAACTGTACGAATGTGTACTACTCGTAATGGACGATATAACCATGAGGCCTCGATATAACAGCCTACAACAGGATTCAAGTGACGTCATACACTATTGATATTCCTTATCGCCGATTGCGTTATGCTAAACCGATTTGAATCTCGTTCAGTTACAGAAAACTGATACCATTTTTTTGTTCGCAAGTTGCATCACAGTGTCGATACAATTCCTAATCTCAAGATTAGGTGATAAGCACGTCGATAACAGCCACACTGAATAGGCAAATGTGATTCTTAGGTAGACAGTTTCTATCATGTTCCTCGAGAAAGGGGTGCTGTCAAATTTCAACCATAGGCCCATAGCAAGGTTAGTGATACTGAGCACGTTTATATGCACGTATGTAGGTGTGTATACGTGTGTGTAGGTGGTTAGTTGTGTATTTCAGAACCCTTATTCCCTAACCAACCCCTCATTTTTTGTCATATAAAAGTAATATTCATACTACCCTACAAGCGTAGGACATCATATTTCATAGCTAGTCAGTCTAGCTATGAAGTTCCACAACTGTAGGTAAGTATGCGGATTACTTTTATATAACTAAAAAAAGGGGAGGAGGGGCTGTGGTCGCTGGACAGAGATTATGTGCTCTGAAATAAAGGATGGACAGTACTTACAATTATAGTCCGTACATGGACATTCAGGAACAATATGGCGGAAAAATGTGTGTAAAGTAATTCGACACTTCAGGTTCTGACTGACTAACATATCAAGCATTGTTTGTTTGTTTGTATGATGTTTTTACGTTGCATGGGACCAGTGGTTATTTAGCAACGGGATATATCAAACATTGTAACGCTGCTTTTGTAGCCAATGGACGCTGAAGTTGCCCCAGGGTTGTTGTTCTGACTTTGTTAGGTGTTGTCGTTCTGTCTGGATCTCAGTGGCATCTTATGTTTCTTTATCTTCTCGACGAAATCTCTTGAAGTGGTACTAAGCTTTTTTTCTCTCTCTTCCACGTTCATCGTGATATCTGCCACTGCAGGAAGATATTTCGTTTGGTCGCCCTCCCAAAGGGTTCATCTAACGGGGGAACTTTTCCTCTTGCCTTCGATGTTTGTTCCTCAAGAATATAAGGGGGTTGACTAGTTTTTTGGGGAGGTAAACGGCTTAACGGTTACGTTCTTTTGAGGTGATACGTTGTTGTACTGTACGGCACCAGAAGTCTTTTTTTTTTTTTTTTTTTTTTTTTTTTTTTCTTTGTTTTTTTTCTTAACTTGAAACTGGAAAATGATCTTCTTAGGAGTAGCATTGGTGTCCATGGTCAAAGATTAGCGATTTTCTTACTGTTTTGAAGCGCCAAGTACTAACTTTGCTTCTTAATGCTAGTTTGTTAGTTCCTTACCTATGTTTATTGGTTACTAACATTATTTTATTCGGGCGGAAGCTTGCTATGCAAGTTACTGGTCTTTTACATAAAGGGACTTCTCAATTTGCTTATAGGAGGAGGACGTGGTAACAGAATGGCAAAAGCTGCTTCATAAGCCTGAGATTCTCCGTAAATGCACTAATCCTTCCGTGGCCATCTTAATGTGAGGACTGGCGTCTTAACAGGTTAACTGGGATGACCATTATTGATCAGCATCTTCGTTGTCATATTGAGGTCCAAGAGGTGGACGCCCTTGCCATTGGAGCAGTGGGCGAGGGCTCTTCTAACGTAAGATCGAATCACACCTAACAGGTATACCTTTTAGGGTATTCACTTCAGCAGTTCATGCCCACGAGTAGTTCGATGCAAAGTTGAGTGCGTAGCTCAAAGCCTGAATCCTGAATGACTTCAGCGTAATCTCTGATGTCATTTCATTCACAGATCCTTTCTACTCTTTCCTGCCAGTTCAGCTTCAGCATGGCGTTGGTTTGCACAAATGCAAGAAAGTGTTTAAGATGAGATGTTGTTTCTTGTACAGACAAGGCGTCTCTCCGCGTCCAGAAGAAGGTGTTAACAATCTTTGGTCTAAAGGTTAGACAGTAAAGGCAACACAGATGGAATTGGCATTTGATTGGAATTTACGTTAAATTTGGGAGTGCCTGAAGGGTTTAAACTTTAAACTGTAGGAAAACCTTATCACGACAGTGTTTAACCAAATATTAGAAATCACCTGACAACAAATAAATTGGTTAGGACTACAAAGAAATAAAAGTGATAAATGCTGTAATAAAAAACACTAGGTAGAATCGAGAGAATAAACAATTGATGTACGCAATATTAGTTTAATTAAACATTATTTGTTTTATATATCATGAATTAAGTGGATAAATGGCAGGTTTATAACTGGATAAAATCATCTCTGTACAAGAGTTGGTGTTATTACCATTGAAATACAAGAGAGGCAGACTATGGACAAATTAAGGAAGAAACGAACACTGCATACGATTACCAAGGAAAATGTCCTCTTTACTAAGGATTGATGGTTTCCTTTGCCAAACAAGATGATTTCAAGAACACCAACACGTTCCTTATCTCCAGACAACGGGACCTTGAACAGTTATTAAAAAGTTTTTTTTTTTTTTCTTGAAAGAATTTCACCAGAGTTTTGATGTGGCAACACTCGATTCTGAGTGAGACGCTCAGTGGAATGAACTCCCGTAGGTACTACTTCAGGCCTCAGAATCATAAGACGTAGCCTTCTCAGGAATCATTCACTCGCAGTTCTTCGCTATCTGAGAGAGAAACATGACGTCATATGGCTATCATAAACAATTATCGGACGAAACTAAACCCTCAAATCTCTCGCTGGCTTTTGAGAGGTTACGAGACCTCAGTTTCATTTTGGCAATTCATCGCGGTAAAGCAAATTGTGACCTAATCAATAACGAATGATAAGAGATAAAGGGTAATTCATTCCGTCAGCAGATAAGACAGTTATGAGCAAGCATGTGTTACACAGCGTTATTGATACGGTTTTGGAAGTGGGATCTAGCTGGTGTCACCACTCTTTTATGAATTTCAGGTTACTAAAATGGTCACGAGAAGGCACGAAAGTTGACTTCCCACTAGCATTATAACAGTACATATACACACAGATTTATGTATACAAACTCCTGCAAGACTATCCGATTTATTACATCTTTATATGGTTACTTATGCTCAATCTAACCATTGACCATCCCTTCAAATCGAGTTGTAAAAGGTGGTTCAAATATGGGGAAGTTTCTCATCCAATACTGGGACTAGCTCTCTGCTCTGACTAAACCAAGAGGTTCAAGGCTCTCTCTCTCTCTCTCTCACTTCTACCCTTTTATTCTCTTCACAATTCTAATTTTACTTCATTTTAGACTGCTTCGCATTCGTCCTAACTCAGTAACCTCTTCAGTTCTCTTTCTACATGTCTCTGAAGAACCTTGATTTACTTTTCAGTTTTCTCTTTGTCTCGCCTTTCTTTCTGCTTATCTTTCATCATTGGTTTCTTCGAGTTGTCTTGTTCTTCTTCTGTATATAGCTAACTAAGACCGAAGGTTCAATACTGTTGGATCCACTACACCAAGGTCTATAGACCTTGCACTACTACACTCCTTTGTCTTTTATCTTAACACTGCATCTTGTATTTACACATTCATAGTGTCAGAAATTCACGTAATAACCTTCAATAATTTGTTTATTATATTTACGTTCAATTTATATACTTGTTTGTTAAATTTTTTATTTGGTTTGTACATACCACCTGGCATTTGTACTGCTGACCATTTTCTGTTTCAGGAAACAATTGGGTCACCTAATGAAAGCAATCGTACTTTACACCCTTGATACATAATCACTATAACATGATTGCAGATTCGTTGAGTAATATGAGACTAATTTACAACAATTTTTAACCAAAAGAATACAGTACAGATATATATTTCTTTTGTGTCTTTAGTAGATGCAACTTTCTTGTAAATAAACAAAGTTAATTATTGTTTTATATATGGAGATTGTATTTATGTATATTTGTTTGAATTCTACTTATTTCTACTCATTTGAATCACGCACAGTGCTCTGTAAGATGCGAACAAAGAGTACAAAATCTCTGGCAGCAAGAGCAATAAAATAACATTTTGTGAAAAAAAAAACTTTTACCAACAGTTTGGCACAAGACTAATTTTCATTATCACCAGGCTGACACTTGAAGAGATCTTGCGTCAAATTTAAGTTATCGGTGATGTTGTTGTTAGCGAACATTTTGCAATTAGGCTACCAATAAACTTCTCCAAAAATTCAAGCCACAAATCCAGATTCAAACAAAATTAGATAACGCTTTGACGCAACCAGGTGACATAACTTACATGACCTTTTACGTAGAATAGTCTAGTCTAGATCTTTGGGACATCACGTACTAAAACTATACATTCCTTAAAATTTATTACGTACGGAAAGCAATAAATATCTTTGAGTATCTATTTTCTCATTTTTTGGCTTTATTCATCCTACCTGATAGTCCCAATTCGTTAATGAACTGAATTGCTGTGTCCGAAACACTAGGCTGACATATTGCCTCCACGCATGATTAAGCATTTTCAGTTCCTCTTTTTAAGTGGCGATGAGTTTATTATGACAATGTTTCTCAATACACTCTCATTTAATGCTACAATATTGGTATTACGTTCTTGTAAGAAAAACACGTGTACATCACAGCATTAAAGCTCACATATTTTATGTTTATTTACCGTTCAAAGTTGCAATTTTTGCAGTAAAGTGAATACCATTCAGGTTGAATTGGAGTTTAAGCTTCGTTTATTCAGCTTCTTTGAATCGCTGTATTCACAGTTAATCATTTCACAAATAATCGTCTGTTTCATGCTGATCTTTCCACGTCCAGCAAGTGGGTCCTGCGTCCAGCGGCAGTCGGCTCTGGTCGTTTCGGCCGTAAGTCGACCAGGCCATAACATCCTTTAGACCAAGATGGAATAACAGACTTTGGTAACATCCATACTGGCAAACGGCCGTAACGTCTTACGTCCTAAACAACGTAAGACGTTATGTTTATGGCATTTACCGTTATTATTTTATGCGTTACGTACATCCCCAAGGGGCTGGTACTAAAAACGGAGCACATTTTGCACGGAAACTGGAGGTTGCCGAACCTAGAACGGTGCTTAAGGCTTAAATGACTTACGTGGGACTCTCTACAGTCACGTTCTTCGATGCAAATTCAAGCTCTCTCTCACTGAGTTCGCCCTATTCCTCTCCAATACCGTATTTGCAATATTGTTCCTCATATTCCTCACTCAAGTTCATACTTCTAGATGAGCCTGCGTCGTTCATCCGTTGAGCCAGACTTCGATGGATTGTATTCCGTTATGGGTTTTACTTCTCTGTCGTTATATCTGTTACACTTAGGCCATCACCAGAGTCTTCATAATATTCCACACTAAACTTACCAACAGCCTTTGCTTTTTGGATTACCAGGGCATCTCCTTCAAGCTTTTAAACTTGTTTGAACTCCGGGAACATCAGCGCCATTCAACTGGGTTCTCTTTGCCATTACTATTGTCTTATCATTCACCCTGCAGCCGCATTTGCCCCTTTCACTTGTTCGCCATTTGTTTCACGTTAAGAAAATCCTCCACATATCAAATTTCAGTTTTATTCGTGATTTCTTCAATGCAATCAATGTTTATAAGTCCCTCAAGACATCTGTGCATGACAGAAAAGTTAGTAACTGGGTGGTAGTAATGGTCCTGCTTTTCCTCATTGATTCAGAAGGTTTACAACGAGGCCTTCCAGGACACAGGCAATGCTGATACTTTAACAGTATCTAATTCAGTTATATTCATTACTTTTTTTCATTGATTTCAGTTTTTAAATGATTAAACTACAATTGACTCACTATCGACAAGACAGGTAGATCGCCTTATGGTGAACTACTTTCCCTACCAATAGTACTTATTCGATGAGGATTGGTCTTGTATTAAACAATAATTTAAAAATATCGCTTAGGAAGGTCTCACAACGTCACTTTTAAGATCACTTCGCATTTGTGCACTCCCCAGAGCAAGGACATTTTCCACAGTTTCCTACTCACAAGGAAAAAAGACAATATATGACGAGGAGCCGAAAGTCAGACTCAAGATGGTTCCTGGTTCCTAGGCGCTCACTCCACAAACACAGTTGCGGGCACACTACACTATGAGGTGCAAAGCTTTATTTACTTTTACCCAAACTCCCTTTCATTTCTTCTTCTTTATAAGTGAGGCAGAGCCGTGTTACTTAGCTTTGACATCCATCGCTTTTCAGGTTAAGAATATTCTTAATTTTAAGGGCTATCCTTATATATTCTCCCAGTTTTCTGTTAGGGGATAACAGTGTTCCTAAATTTATATCCTTATCTGCTTTTTGTAATAATTTACACGTGAATAAATGTTCAGTAGTGTCCTCCTCCACTCTACATATTTCACAGACCTCGTCATTAAATTTACCCCGGAAGTTAGCCTTTAAATTCAACATATTCATTCTGGCTTTCATAATGATACAGGCATCCTTTGTTTTCAGTTCCCTTATGTACTTGTTTTCCTCGAAGTCGTCTATGAATCTCAGCTTCTTCATTCCTTTTCTCTTTTCTCTCAAAGTCACTTGGATATCTTGATTATTTTTTTCTTTATTTCCTTTTTCAGTGCTGCTTTGGGATATTCTCTTAGTCCATTAATTTCTATATCATATTTGGTGCATATGTTCACCACACTTTTTGTCCAACATTGCCCATATGGGGCTCTTAACTGATCTTCAACTATTTCTTTTACTAATCTTTTCTCCTCCAAATTTATTATGTTGTGGAAAACATTAACTTCTTATACTCAATTCTGTTGGCTACTGGCCATATGCCGGACTCGGCTATAATTCCCCAATACGGCGTGCCCTTAGGTTGTTGATACATTCCTCGGAGGATCCTATATTGCATTTTCTCAAGCGTATTTAATTCATTTTCCGTTACGTTACTCCACGTCTCTATGTTGGCAAATAAGGTTGGTACAACTACTGTTTCATAGATCTTTTTCCTTACTTTTAGTGCCATGTTTCCTACTTTGTTAACATCCCCATATCTTCTGATTTCTCCTAGTAGGTACTCAACCTTTTGATTTCTCGTTTTAATACTTGCTTCCTTTGAACCATTCAGTGTGTACCATTCTCCTAAGTATTTATATTCTTTCACGCTACTAATTGGGCCATTTTTAAGTTCTGTTTTTATTGGTACATCTGATTTCTTTGCTTTTTTATCTATTACCAGCACTGCTGACTTACTTGGCTTCGTATTAAATGTAAATTTCTTAAGCTGCTCTAGGCTACGGCAGTTGCCAATTGCCATTTCTACTCCTTCTTTCCTGCTTGTGGGGAACATTATGTCATCAACAAATATTAGGGACTCTATTGCTACGTTTCTTATGAGTGTTACATTCTTCCTGCTTAAATCATTTACTCTGTCAGTCACTATGCTGCATAGCTTTGGGCCAAAAATTGTACCTTGCCTCACATTTTCTGTTATGTCAATTGTGTCAGTTTCTCCCGCTGGGCATCTTATGACTGCTTTGCCATTTTCATTCATTTTTCTTATCAACCATGCATCTTTCCACCCTATCATTTTCCCTATCTCTTTGATGCAGTCCTTCAGATCCAGTTTGTCAAAGCATTTATACGCATCCCCAAACCATATGTACGTTGGGGCTCCTAACAGTGAGTTGTAGTCAATCACTGCGTTTAAGGTTAGCAGGTGATCAACTGTGGATCTTCCCTGTATGCCACCACATTGGAACCGGCTTATCTTCTGGTTTAACTCATCCTTCGTTATTTCCATCCTCACTTTATCAAATACTTGCTTATGTTACTTGTAATGAATATCCCTCCCTTGTTTTCTAATTCCAGTTTGCTTCCTTTTTTATGCAGTGATAATATTTTCATTTTCTCCCATTCATCCGGAGTGTTTAACTCCTCTTCAATGTCTCCAATTAAGAGTGCCAGACTTTCAGTCATTTGTGTACCCAAACTTTTTATAATTATATTATTTATATCTTGACAGTCGGGGGTGTATTTATTCTTCAGGTTCTTTACTGCTTTGTCCACATCTTGAATACTTGACTTTTGGATTTTTTCCGTTTTTCCTGTCCCACTTATGGACATCCATTTCTGGTACTGGAGGTTAATTTCATCTGCTAGCCTACTGATTTCATCATTAGGTTTATCTAATATGAATAGATCTTTATAGTATTGTTCATATTCTCTTTTAATTTCTTCAACATTTTCTATTACCTTCCCTTCCTTGCTTCTTACTGCCACCACATTATTTGGTTTCGTGCCGTCAAGTTTTTTCTTGAAGTCCCAAAAGGCTGCTCCATTTACTCCCCCTTTGGATTTTATTTCAGCTGCTGTCTCCTTTATTCTAATGCCATCTTCCTTCATTTTTTCTCTAATAATGTATTCACTTATTAATTTCTCCTGTATCTGCCATATCCTCTTGTTTTCTGTACTACTGAACTTTTTCCCTTCCTTTTTTATTCTCATTCTAGCCCTCATTAGGTCTCTTAATACTCTTGATTTGTTCTTTTTCACTTTGGTTTTTTTCTTACATTTTCTCAATATCTTGTCCAATTCTGTTTGCCATTTGGTGTATTTCTGTTTTATTGGACCATTTTCTCTTGCTATTTCTACCAAGGCTTGTCTGTCTTTGCAATCTTTCAGCTTTCTTATATCTATCACATATTTTCCACTCTTGCTTCCCTAGCATACTATTTTCCAGTTCATGACCACTCTCACAGCACAGTGGTCAGAGTGCACCAGTTCAGAGGATATCCTATATGGAGTTATGTCTTTTGTTTCATCTATTTCCATTACCTGTACTCCTCCTTCATCTTCTTCCCTTATCATTACATAGTCGATAATAGACTTCTGCATATTTTGTATTCTTGTCCATGTTCCAGTGCATTTTCTATGATTATTTAATAACATTAGTTTGTTTTGTTTGATTAGGTTCAGCAGTGCTTTTCCTCCCTTAGTCACTTCTTCCTTATTGTTGGAAATGACTTTCCCTATTTTGCAGTTGAAGTCTCCCAGGATCATTACTTTTTCCTTGTTTTCCTCTGCTTTATTTATTTCATCTTCTATTGAGGAGTACATACTTATCAGCTGGTCATTTTTGCACTTATTTTCCTGCGGGGCATATATAACACCTAACCTTATCTTGTTTGTGCCGTTATTGATACTGACCCAAACAGCTTCATGAGTTGTATTTTCTTCTTTAGTTTGTACTGTGAAACCAGAGTTTGTTTACACGATATTCTTCTTCTTTTCCTCTGCCAAAATGGTCTCGTCTCCTTCGATTGTTTTTCCAACCGCAAGGAGAAAATGTAGTCTTACATACCCCATTTTATTTCACGTGGCTCTAGGAACAACTATGCCACATTAGACAGCTAGTTCAAGCAAATGTCTCTTTAGTTTGAGAGAAAATATGGTGTGCAGTTAGCAATCAAAGGCATTCAGCAGCGTTGAACGGTATTTAGACCTAAAACCTGCTCCCCCACAAAAAAAGGGGCAAATAGAAAGTAAGGAGCTCACCCTTTGCAAAATAGGAAAATAATAATGAGATTAAACTTAATTTGAGTTACCTAGAGGTTGTTCATGTTTTTCTAGCGGTTAAGGGCCTAGAATTAACCAAGAATAAAACGTAACCTTTCTGAAAAATACGGGAAAAGATTCGTGTAAAGTGAAATAAAAAAAGAAAATAAGAAAAGCCTTCCAAAGGACATATATATATAGGTCTATTACGACCATAGGTTGTTCATATTTTTTCTAGCTTTTAAGGGCTTAGAATTAACTAAGAATGAAACGTAACCTTTCTGAAAAATATGCGAAAAGACTTCGAGTAAAGAGTGAAATAAAATAATAATGAAAACGTCTCCCAAAGGACATAGGTCTATTGGTCTAACATACTTTTCGAAAGACCTGAAGGGAGGTGGTCCATTACATTAAGGGAAATAACTTAGCACATAAGGAAAGGTGTCTTTGACCATTACGTTGCCAAAATGTCCAAAATATATCAGGGAATATCTTAATGATATCATGTCTAACTTTATGATGAGAAAGAGAGAGAAAAAACGAATATTTAGTGAATTAGAATTTCCGTTGGCCATTATCATTCGTAATAAAGATTATGCTATCTGTCATTTTGAGAACATAACAGTACACCACTGTCATGAGTGAAACATGGAAATCCGATATCGTAATCATCACAAATCCTTAAATTCTTCTAGAGATTTGTCTGTTGTATAATGTGCACTTTGTATCCGCCATGACGGTAGGTACACTGCACTCTTGCTGACCGAGTTTGCGCTGAGGTACTTGGCTGGTTTTGCGCTCACTTGATTTTAACGTCAATTAGCAAATCTATATATATATTACTGTAGATAGTCTCCAAAATTAAAGTACGAGATATTTATGCATTAATTTTGCACAGTGCGCAACTATTATAAACTTGTTTTTTATTATATACTTCTGCTATTTACGTTAAGTAATGTATCGTAAAGGGTTAAGAAAAAGCTGCGACTATTTTTGTGAAAGCAAATGGACAACTCATTCACCGATATTTTCCTTCGTTATGAAATACCACTTTTAATCATTTGTCTCAAGTTACTAATATTTTTATTTTCAGACACGAACAGGAGAAACTCTAACACTTCCAATCCTGTGTCCCCCCACTTACCAGCAGGCTCAGAAATTCGACATTTAGTCCGTCGGGTAAGTTTGACTCAGTTCAGTAGATGGGAATGCCTGCTTCGACTCGCATGCACTGCTTTGATTTTACTGAAACAAAGAGGAGCACATAGTCTTATGATCAAGTATCTGTAAGGGTATAAGCTACGACGGTCTGCTAGGTAAAGGACGTTCAGTCGAAAGATCTTGCAGCTACTCCAGTGCTTCACTTTCCCTCGTGGCTTATACCTTTATTTATGCATTTAGGCAAAAATAAAGTCACACTAATCATTCCCAGATAGTGACATCTAAGGGTTCTTTTCTTCTTCTTCTTTTTCACCAGGTATGTATCGACCTCTGCAGGTTGTTTAGTACCACAAACCCGTTGTGGATTACCGTAAAAACATCATGAAAAGGCTTTAAATTAATGTAGCTTTTTTTTTTCCTAGCCAAAATAGTGACTGCTTTTCTGTGACCTTTTGTTCCTGTGACTTGATTATCGGCCACGATTTCATGCCCATTAACAGCTTCTCCCAGGGGTTCTTGAAAGTGGAGTATGTAATTTAATAGATACAGGTGTACCTTCTTTTTTTTCGTCCAGGTCGTAGCCAGCAGCAGCAGCCATGAAGAGAAGAAGCCTCCTGAATCAGTTTCTGCTGGTGATGTGGAAGAACCTTCTGCTCAGGAAGAGGCATTGGCTTCTCACCATCTTTGAGATCATCATCCCAGTTCTGCTATTCACTATCCTGCTCTCCGTCAGGGTTCTGCCTGATTCGGCTTTTGTGCCTAAAGTTATTAATACAGTAAGTACCTCGGCTTTCATGTTATTATGAAGATGAACCCTGTTCATATGGAGCAAGCCTACGAAAGGGTCCATTGACTTGAAATTCAGTCTTCCAAAGAATACTAGAAAGGAGTAGCAGAAGGTATTGGGAAATACAGAAAGAAGATCAATTATTAGAAAAAATCATATGTTGATAAAATGATAAATAAATAGATGAAAATGTAAGTCAAATATTCTAAAATAAGTTGAATTGCATTAGGATATTAAATAGTAATGCACTGCATCTTCAGCTTGAACTTTTCTGAAGTTCCAACTGAGGAATAAAAGCTCTTTGGTTTTAATCTATGCTTCTGTTGTCACTCTTGATGGCTTACATAAGATTCGACACTCTTGACAAGGATATGTGGTTATGTGAGCCGAAATTGATTGTGGTGGGGTTGCTGCGTCTATTCTTGTTCATCAATAATTTACATAATTTACATCTTTTGTCGTTGAAGGTATATTATCTGCCTCAATCCACGTCTGTAATCCACTTCGTGCCCTTATCCGCCACTGGGCTTGAATACATTTCCGTTTTGTTTTGACAAGAAGAATAAATCATATCCATAACGAGGTGATGGTGACTCCAGGACACATTATTCCTACTTCCCAGACGACAGTGTTCAACGTGGCTGACGAAAGAGATCTGAAGGAAATGGTCTGCAGCAAGTTCGGTGTGTGGGTTCCTGGGTTGAGAGTTTGCATTCCCGCACCAACAGCCACCGTTGGGGACAGGCGAATATTCTACGGGCCCCCGGGAGCGTTCACCTTAGGGGTGGCGAAGTACGTTTCCGAGGAAATTGGGATGAAGGGTAGATTCAATCCGCATGAGAACGGTAAGAGTTAAGAAAGTCTAGAGCCTTTGAAGAAATAGTGACGCCTCTTGCACCCTAAAATAAATGAACGTCAAAGGCAACTTTGCCAATTTTGGTTAACGCTAAGTAAGTCTAAAACCTTTGAAGCCTTTGAAGAAATAGTGATGCCTCTTGCATACCCGAAAAAACGAACGTCAAAGGCACCTTTGCCAATGGTTCACGCCTTTCTCTCTCTATTTTCCAGTTCTTCAGGCGGTGAATTCAACTCAAGAAATGGACGAGGCTGTCCAAGCCTCCTACCTGATGAGCAACAAATCAGCGACGGCTTACTACGTCGGTTTGTTTTTCAGAGATACCGACGGGGATGAAGTCCCGGAACACCTGAGGTACGACCTGCGATTGCCCAAAATATGGTTTACGGAAACTCTGTATCCATTCTTGCAGATACCGGGACCCAGGAATTTCTGTGAGTATATAAGTTCTCTCTCTCTCTCTCTCTCTCTCTTTGTCAGCTTCCTATACAGCCATACTGTACCTTTACAAGCGAAGCTTCTGTGTGGAAAATCCCAAAATTGAATTCATTCTACCTAATTATACTTTTTTTTTTTCATCTATCCACCCGCCGGTGGTGTTTGTGTATGGTAACACTGCGTCCCGGGCTTTAGATAGGTATGCTATGTGTAAGTTTTGGGTAAATAAAAGGATAACTGGGTGTACATTTACAACTGAAAAGTGTTTTAATAATTTACTGTATGCGAATTACATCGTTAATATTCGAAATAGGGTATTGTTATTATTGTTGAATGCAAGCTGAATGTAACTATCTAAAGCCCGGGACGCAGTGTTACCATACGCAAACACCACAGGCGGGTGGATAGATGAAAAAAAAACGAGTATAGTTACTTTTGCGTTTGTCAGCTCATATTTCCACTTTACCTTCTTTCATAACTTCAAACCTATCACATTCTCTATCGTCTTCTCCTGTAAAGAAATGACTCAAGGAAAATTATTCTTAATGAGAGTAGAATTCGTTAAAATGCTCGCTGCTCATTTGTTCTTATCTTAAGAACGTAATGTCAAACACTTTATAAAATGTATGGACAATGTTTCTTGAACACTGCTGCAAAACTTTCAGATACTGAGGATGATACATGCTGATATTATTATCATTATTTTAAATTATTGTTATTGTTCCTTGTTAAATTATTGTGATTTACTATACTCTGATTTTTTCCATCTGTCCATCCGCCTGTGGTGTTTTTGCATGGTAACACTGCGTCCCGGGCTTTAAATAGTTACGCTATGTGTAAGTTTTAGGTAAATAAAAAGATATCTGGGTGTACATTTGCAACTGAAAAGTGTTTAAATAATTTACTGTATGCGAATTACATCGTTAATATTCGAAATAGGATATTATTTAAAGTCTGGGGCGCAGTGTTACCATGCGCAAACACCACAGGCAGATGGACAGATGGAAAAAAACAGAGTATAGTTAACCATTATATATATAATTTTTTTTTTTACTTACAGCATTATTCTCAAAGTTTACCGGTTCCTACAATTTAGACGGATTCACATATGTCCAGAGTCTCGTCGACCGATATTTCATCTCTGAAACCTCAGGCAACACCTCCTTCAGGGAAAACTTCAAGGTCAGTCAACAATTCAGTGACTGTCAGTGGCACCTTTTGATAGGACCAGCAGCAGTGTGATATTTTAGATAATACATAGATGGGTCCGAGAATGTGCTTATAGAAACGTGATTTCATTTCCTCAAACAATTGCTGCCCAGTTTCTCGGTGGCCGGTAACAGGCACAGAAAAACGAGGCGTTATCCGCACTGCAGCTCATTAGGGGCACATGCTAAAACCTATGGTCAGCTAACATATTGTTTCACCAACGAAAATTAAAATAAATATGTTTATATTTTATTAGAAAATGTTTTTTTTTTTGTACTGTTTAACATGCACATTATTTATTTTCTAAGTTTTCATTCTAATGGATAAATCATAAATATCCTATCGCTAAAATTCCTGTACCTTTGACTCAAACGCGATACACCTTTTTCAGACCTTCATAGACTTTTCCATAGGGCTTTCCTAACAATGGGTCCCCCGCCCTCCCAAAACAAGAACAACATAGGACCTCCCTAACACCACCCCTCCTCCCCCAACAACAAGAACAACAACAACAGCAAAGTAGTTTGTAGGGTTACTCCTAGATCAAGTGAAACCACTTCCATGTCTCTCACTGCAGGTTGCAGTCCAGATGTATCCTTATCCTCCTTACGTCCAAGACAACGGGATGAGTCAAATCTATGGATCTACTCTTCCTACCTTCGTTGTCCTGTCTCTCGTCCTTCTGTCTCCTTCCCTCATCAAGAGCATCGTGTACGAGAAGGAGACAGGTGTCAGGGTGGGTAGGAAACCTAGACTTAAGTGAACAGTTTCCATTTTTTTCCTTTTTCTCATGGTTGATAAAAGAATCCGCCTGTCTCTAAGCATGGTTTTTTCAGTAAGGAAATTAATAAATAGATATTAATCAATAAATAAACAAATAAATAAATATTTGATTGATTAAATGGATAGATAAATGCATAAACACGTAGATAAATAAATATTTGATTAGCAATCCACACAGGATACACCAAATGATGGAAGTTAAGCGTTTTAATCCCGTCTAATTTTTATGTTCAGACGAAAATCTTAATATTTCTATGATTATGAAGATATTTTCCCTTAGATTCATAATATTTAATCTTGCATTATACTCAGGATTCATTAACTTTTAACTGGTGTACTATACGCAATTCTTTATCGCCTGCGTGAAATTGGAAGAAATTTACCTAAGAAGATGACAGCAGCTTTCTAAGTAAACACGAAACAGAAATGTACTTATTCTGGTGCCAAGTGAAGTGACGTGTATTAAATAAAAGCTATTCTTGACCTGTAGAGTAACAGCAAAATATTTGTTTCTTACTTTTGATATGTACCTACATACATACGTACGATGGTAGTGACGTCTGTAGGCATCCCTTCGGCCACTAGCTGCAGCCTCTTTCATTCATTTTTACTGTACCTCCGTTCATATTATCTTCCATCTTGCTATCCACCCTCTCTAGCAACTGTTCCATAGTACGACTGCTTTGAGGTTTTCATCCTGTTACACCTTTCAAACCCCCTCTTACTATCCAGCGCTGCATAACCTCATAGGTCCCAGCCCCTGGCTTAAATTCTATAGTCTGTTCTACATACGAGGCCACGCCCCATTCCCTTCTGCAGGAGCTGATGAAACTGATGGGCCTCAACCAGTGGATAGGATGGGCCGGCTGGTTCTTCCACTCGTTCGTGACCATCGTCCTGGTTTCTGCTTTCATCACAGTCATGCTGAAGGCCAGTTTGACAAGCAGGGACGCCGGCGGGCTACTGCCGCCCATCCTCGCCCACAGCGACGGCGCCCTCGTGTGGGTCTTCCTCCTGACGTACGGCATCTCCTCTATCGCCTTCTGCGTCGCCATCTCCACCTTCTTCAGCCGCCGTGAGTTTTCCAAGGGCGTCTTTGGCTGTCTTGAATTGTTTGCTTGGTTTTGTGGCGAGCTGTGGACAGTCACAGCAGTGACCTGGTCTTTGTAAAGGACACAGAGCTGGTCTGAATAGGGCACAGAGCTGGTCTGAATAGGACACAGACCTGGTCTGAAAAGGAGACAGACCTGGTCTGAAAAGGAGACAGAGCTGGTCTGAAAGGGACACAGAGCTGGTCTGAAAGGAAAATACAGAGCGGTCTGAAAAGGATACAGGCATGGTCATGGTAAGAACACCAGGTGAAGCTTAAAGTCTGAATAAATTGAGACAGAGATTCCTCCTTTTAGTGTGTGAATACAACCAATTCAGCTCAGCATATATTGAAAGAATCCTGAATGACAAGTATTTCAAGTCACATGTTGGATGTTTGTTATTGTCTTCCGGGTTCTAAATGTCTATTGCAACAAAGCGGGCAGGCACTCGCTCCTGGGTTCCAGTTGATCATTGACTCTTTCTAAATTTAATAATTAATTACAACTTTACAACATATTTCGAATAGTGACAGTAATCATCATCGAACTGAAAATGAGACAGAATTGGTAGTGAAAAACATGCAGTCTCAGACTAGTAAGAAAATGACAATATTTCAAGTCACAGTGATTTTATCTTCTTTGTGGTTATGTCTTTGCACAAGTAGATCGTTGGGTTTCTGTAATACTCTCCATTATATTATTACAACTTTAAAAGGTGACAGTAATCATCTCGAACAGCAACAGAGAGACACCACTGAATGTGCCATAGATTAGCCCATTAAGCGATGAAAAAGATTATCATAACAGTGCCACTAAAAAAAAAAAAAAAACAATGAACCCCAGTAACGAGGCTATTATATTGAGAATTAAAAGGTACAGTAGTGTTCAAAATATATATGTAGAGGGTTAAAGATACTTCGGGATACTACTCAGTAGGACTGGAGAGGGATACTGAGCAGTATCCAAAATTCTCTACTAGTCATTTTCAACCCTGTACATAGATATTTTTTAGCGCTTCTGTAGGTTTTAATTCTCAAGGCTAATAATAATAATATCCTGCAAGTTCATAACATGTAGATTAAACCTGTTATATAGATCTGAGATTAAGCACTGTGAAAAAAGGGGCATCATGTCATAGCTAACTCGATGAAAGTGGAGATGACCAAAATGTAAATAAAAAGATGATGATCAGGTATTCAAAGGTATGGAAATAGCAGAGGCAGTTCATGACTTCCCTGTTTTCCTTAGGAAGTTGAACTCAATATCTCACTGTATATTTGTCCCTCCCGACAGCAACTCTGGCCACCACGATGGGCATCCTTTTCTGGATGATCTCCTACTTCATACCCCGCACCATGATGGATTTTGAGTACGACATCATGGGGCTCACACCCAAGTTGCTGTCCTGTCTCCTGCCGAATATGGCCATCACTTGGGCCTTCAGGATCATCGCCATGTTCGAGGGGAGAAGTAAGGGACTGATTTTTGTTTTCGCTTAATCGGGGAGTAAGCCTACAAAGTACTTTACTATTGTTGTTCTTGTTGGCGGGGTTAGGAAACGTCTTATGGAAGAGCCTAAAAAGGTATGAAAAAGGTGTTTCGCGTTCAATATAGCATATTTACTTTAATTTTCGTTGGTGAAACAAGGCTCTATTTGACCGTAGATTTTAGCACGTTCTAATCTGCTTCAAAAGTTAGGAATATGATGTTTACAAGTTAAGCATGAGGGGAAAATCTTGCACACATCCTGAGTAAGCTGGAGGCCTGATCACTTCTTGTTTGTATTACCTCTCGTGTCTCATATTTTTTCTTTTTTTTAAAAAAAATCTATTATATTAATTGGAAAACTCACATCTTCCAGTACTATAATCAGTAAGATTGATTAGCAGGATTAATATTTTCGCAACTGGAATCATCCAGAATTACTCAAACATTTCTTTGAGGAAATGTCTACCTGGAGTTGCTCTACGCAAAAGGCCAAAGACAAAGACATCTTCAGACAACTCTAGGCTCAGAATTCATATTCTGACTTGGCTAAACTTTTGATGATATCTTTGTGGAACGGTAGTAGTAACTGTGACTACCATGACCTTTCGATGACTCAGTTTTTCACTGTCAGATTTCTAAAACTTAAAAAATATATTTAACATTGAAAGTCTGTTGCATTTCTGGTACAGAAGACTTCTGGTCGTGCTAAGAAAACCACCTAACCTAAATCAGTGAAGTATGAACCAAAAAGAAAACGGGTCTCAGCTTTTCCTCTCTCTCTCTCTTTTTTCAGCAATTGGTATTCAATGGGATAGACTTTGGGAAACGGGAAATCCCAGGGATCAGCTAACCCCTGGAATGGTTCTCATTATGCTAGTGGCAGATTCGCTGATCTTCTTCTTGATAGCGTGGTACGTCGACCAGGTCAACCCGGGTGTTTACGGTGTGCCGCAACCGTGGCACTTTGTGTTTAAGGTTCGTCTATTATATTCATGTTTTCTTCCTCTTAGATTGGATAAAGATTTCATGGGAGATTGTTTATGATTTACGGGGTGTTTGTCTAATCCTCCTATGAAGAATGGAAAGCTGTTTAGCAAAACTGGTTAAGTCTAGTGATTCCTGATTTTCCAACTCATCTAGTGACTCCTTATTTCCATCCGTGTTGGCATAAGGCCAGCTTAATCAAAAACAACAACATACACTCAAACCTAATCCTTTATACTTGCGCCCAATAATATACAGTAAATGAAGTCAGAAACTGACTCATTAACATAAAAAGGAGCAATTTCTTTGATTCATCATTGCAAAAATACATCTTACCTACCCTGGATTTCCACTCCATTTCGTTTGTAGAAATCGTACTGGTGCGGCTCCAGACCCGGTGGCGAGGACGACAAAGGCTCCGAAGACGACCAGCCTCCTCTAAAGGAATACTTCGAAGACGAGCCTTCCAGTCTGAAGCCTGGAATCGTGATTAAGAATCTCAGGTGAGAGAATAGAAAACCTGGAAGCAATACTGGAAAGGCGTCTGATGTCTAATTTTAGTTTTCTGTGAAAGAAAACTATTGAGATGGCTGTTAGTTTGTCTATCCGCCCTTAGCTCTTAAAAACTACCGAGGCTAGAGGGCTGCAAATTGGTATGTTGATCATCCACCCTCTAACCATCAAACATACCAAATTGCAGCTCTCTAGCCTCAGTAGTTTTCATTTCATTTAAGGTTAAAGTTAGTTATGATCATGCGTCTGGCAGCCCTATAGGTTTCACGGGCCGTGGCTGATCGTTCCATATGCTGTAAAGAAAACTCGATTGCGCCGTAAAAAACTATGAAGTAATTGTTGGAGAAGGTGGCAAGTCAGATGGAAGAAAGAAAATATGAAGGAGGTACGGTAAAATGAATGAAAGGGGTTGTAGCTAGGGGTCGAGGTGCAATATTGATCGGTCTTCGGCATTTTTCGCTCTTAGGATTTCGCAATTATGTGTACAAACATACAAAAACAAAAAGAATTAATAATTCTGCCTAAGAATAATGAATAAATAGATGATTAAATAGACATATAGACAAATAAAAAAAGCATAAATAGATAAACAACATTTAACGTAGATGGACGTTTTACAGTGAATGGAACTAATATAAAAAAATAATAATGAAAAAAGTGGTTCCCCATTAATGGTCCTTTGTGTCAGAAAATAATGAATCTATTATACCAACGGAACCTTTTATGTGTCTGTGTGTGTTTACTGTAATATGCTTTCTTTTACAAAGACTCCATTGTACCTACGCCTAGTTGCGTCATAACTGTGTATGTGTGTGCGTGTGTATATTATTGTATTTTTTTTTATTTTGGGAATTGATTGGTGTCCATATTAAATAACCAGCTCTTCTTTATTCCCAGGAAAGAGTTTAGAACTCTGGGCAAGAAGACGAAAGTGGCGGTGGAGAATGCATCGTTCAAGTGCTACGAAGGACAATGTACGGTTCTCCTTGGTCACAATGGCGCTGGGAAAACCACCACTATGTCGATTCTCACAGGTGAGGTGGGGTGTTGCCTCCGTCGAGTATACACACATACACATGTATATATATATATCTGTGTGGGTGTGTGTTACAGACAGCAAATGCGGAATGCATTTAGGGACATTTGATCCCCCCCTGAGGTTTAGTACTAAACATGGCGAAACTGACTCACCTACACTGTTTCACAGTGTTTAGTACTAGCCTCTGGGAGCCCATGGTTTAGTACTAGCCTCTGGTAGGTCAAATGTATATCACTGTGTTTAGTGCTAGCCTTTGGGAGGCCATGGTTTAGTACTAGCCTCTTGGAGGCCATGGTTTAGTATTAGCATCTGGGAGGCCATGGTTTAGTACTAGCATCTGTGAGGCCATATGGTTTAGTACTAGCCTTTAGGAGGCCAAGGTTTAGTAGTACTAGCCTCTTGGAGGCCATGGTTTAGTACTAGCATCTGGGAGGTCAAATGTATTTCAGTGTGTTTAGTACTAGCATCTGGGAGGCCATATGGTTTAGTACTAGCCTCTAAGAGGCCATGGTTTATTACTAGCATCTGGGAGGGTATAGTTTAGTACTAGCCTCTGGGAGGTCAAATGTATTTCGCAGTGTTTAGTACTAGCCCCTGGGCGATCAACTGTCCCTAAGTACATTTCGCTACCTGCCTGAAACTTCAGGCAGTTCGTGAAAGGCCTGGTTTCGCTATCTGCCTGCAATTATGTAAAATGAAAATTCCAATAATGATCTACAAGGAAGAAGCCATTTTGAGGTCACTAAATGAGACTATAGCTGCTACAGCAAGTTTGCCGCTAAGTAAAACGTCTTAGTTCTTTTTTCTGTATGCTATAAAATCTTCTGGGAGTTATTCCTCGTTCATTTCCAGGTGTCTACGCCCCCACGAGCGGATACGCCGAGGTTGGGGGTTGGAATATAGCCACCCACCTAAGAGAGGCGAGACAGGAACTAGGTCTTTGCCCTCAGCACAATATGCTCTTCGTCGACCTGACAGTGTATCAGCATCTGCTCTTCTTCGGGAGGGTAAGCTTATTGTATTTGCATCCAAAGACCGGATATTGCATCCAATATCCGGTGATCTCAGAGGGAATTTTGGTTGATATTTTGTTAATTGAAATGTTCCCCGTTTGGGAATTTCGTAAAATAGTAGACACGGGATTAGGTGATGAACAGTGTTACCATGTTTGCCCATATGTTTGTTCTGTGAAGTGATATAAAAGGGTCTTCAGGTAGGTATAGATTTTAATAATAATAATAAAGAACTATTTAAATTTCCTTTTTTGTTTGATAGCCCCTTTGCCACTGGCTTGCAATCAATAGGTTCTAATATTAACCCTATTCTGTTTCTCTCGTTAAATGACTTCATGCGTAGTTAATTAGAATTTAACATCCACACAAAATGTCTATGACAGTTTATATATACTTTCCAGCTGAAAGGGATGTCTAAAAAAACTGCCAAGAAGGAAGCATTGAACCTGATGATCCGTCTGGAACTCTCTGACAAGAAAAATATGTATGGGAACCAGCTCTCTGGAGGGATGAAGAGGAAACTGTGCTTGGCCATTTCATTGATTGGCGGTTCTAAGGTAAGAGTACTCTATGCCCTTCGTTTCTTTATCTTTCTTCGTCTCTCTTCCCTCCTATTTTGTGCGGCGACAAATGAAAGGCAAGAAGTTTGAAAACCTTCAGGCAGAAAAACTCAAACCTCAGTAAGGGATAACAAAAATTGCTACATACATTTTGTGTAAACTCAAACGGGAGACAGAGTTATCAAGAACGGTGAAATCCATGCAGTTAATCCCACTATTCCAGGTCGTAATCCTGGACGAACCCAGCAGCGGCCTAGACCCGGAATCCAGGCGCTGGGTTTGGGACGTGGTCCAGAAGGAGCGAGGTTCCAGGACCTTCCTAGTCACAACGCATCACATGGAAGAGGCTGACGTTCTGGGAGATCGAGTGGCCATCATGGCTGCTGGAAAGGTGGTGGCTTCTGGGTCAACTCTGTTCCTGAAGAACAAGTTCGGTGGGTTGAGAGATACTTCTCCGTGGGAAGTGGACTCTGAGAATATTTCTAGTTTGTGATGATTAGAATAACTGTTTTGTGAGTGAATGCCAGTTCTATTTCTCTCACCAACAGCCAGTGACACGTCTGTTCTGTCAATTAGACTTCTAGCAAGTCGCTTATTACATTTTACCATCATGGTTGAAGACCTAAAACCTGTGTTTATGTATATTGGCGCCACTGCCTATTTAATTGCTCATTTCCATATTCTCTTTTGATTACATCATACATATAGGCAGCAGGACTCGGGTATCTATTTTTTTTCAGTTGAATCACACAAGGTGTCATTTGTAAATCTACTCCCTTCAACCTTTGCATAATGAGTTGTTTAACTGAGATCAAGTCTAGTTTAAATGGTTCACAAACCTGACAGTCTTGCTTTGAACAATGTCTTCATTTCTCCTCTCAATTTTGAAGGTGACGGTTATACGCTGACGCTCTTGACGTCTGAAAATTCAAGAGTAGTTGAAATTGGTACAGCCATCAAAAGCCATCTACCAGAGGCCGTCCTGCGCAGTTCTATAAGAGGAGAAATCACCTTCCAACTTCCCCCTAGGACAGACGTTTTCACTTCTCTCTTGGACGACCTGACCAGCAGGAAGAAAGAGCTGGGCATTCAACACCTGGGTCTGTCTTTGACAACCATGGAGCAAGTTTTTCTGAGGTCTGTCCAGATATACAGGGTGTCCATAAAGTCCCAGTACCATTCTGAGCAATAAATACCTGTTAAACAAAAACTTACATAAATACAAGCACAGCATTTTATATAAAAGCCTTTTTATGACAATGTTGCTTTAGAATATATATATATATATATATATATATATATATATATATATATATATATATATAGAATTACAGTTATCACTGTCTTTTTTCAAGTGCATTTAGACCTATTGTCATTTCTTGCTTTGTGCATATATCAAACTAAATCACAGGCCCCATCATCATATTCAGCCTTCAAATATCTGAAAAAGACTTGAGAGAGAGAGAGAGAGAGAGAGAGAGAGAGAGAGAGACTTGTTCTTTAATCAGATGACCCACATTGAAATAAACCCTTTGTTCAGGGCAAGCTCGGTGCTGGACGACCAAGTCAAAGATTTCAGGACCAGCAGAAGCAGTTTGCAGGAGGTGAACGGTCGCTCTACAGTCAGTTTAAATTGTGGCGAGGACGATATGAGCAGCCAACGGTTTTTGTACAACAGCCAATCAGGTAAAAGAGCGGTTTTGAGCAACAGCCAGTTAAGTAGGATAGTTTTTTCTTTCTTTTTTTCTGCAAAAACTAATCAGGAGTATTTTTTTTGCCATAGCCAATCAAGTAGGGGTGTTTTTGTGCCATAGACAATCAAGAAGGTGTGTTTTTGTGCCATAGCCAATAAAGCACAAGTGTTTTTGTGCCATAGACAATCAATCAAGTAGGAGTGTTTTTGTGCCATAGCCAATCAAGCAGGAGTGTTTTTGTGCCACAGCAATCAAGTAGGAGTGTTTTTGTGCAATAGCCAATCAAGAAGGAGCGTTTTTGTGCAATAGCCAATCAAGTAGGAGTGTTTTTGTGCAATAGCCAATCAAGTAGGTGTGTTTTTGTGCCATAGCCAATCAGGGAAGAGGGTTTTTGTGCCATAGCCGATCAAGTAGGAGTGTTTTTGTGCCACAGCAATCAAGTAGGAGTGTTTTTGTGCAATAGCCAATCAAGAAGGAGTGTTTTTGTGTCACAGCAATCAAGTAGGAGTGTTTTTGTGCCATAGCTAATCAAGTAGGTGTGTTTATGTGCCATAGCCAATCAGAGAAGAGAGTTTTTGTGCCATAGCCAATAGCAGAAACTGTTTTTCGTGCCATAGCCAATCAAGTGGAGTGTTTTTGGTTGCCACAGCCAATCAAGTAGGGTGTTTTTTGTGCCATAGCCAATCAATAGGAGTGTTTTTGTGCCAACAGCCAATCAAAGTAGAGTGTTTTTTGTGCCATAGCCAATCAATAGAGTGTTTTTTGTGCCCCAAGCCAATCAGTAGGAGTTGCCTTTTGTGCCATAGCCAATCAATAGAGTGGTTTTGTGCCACAGCCAATCAAGTAGGATGTTTTGTGCCAACGCCAATCAAGTAGGATGTTTTTTGTGCCATAGCCAATCAAGTAGGAGTGTTTTTGTGCCACAAGCCAATAAGTAGGAGTGTTTTTTGTGGCCCATAGCCACAATCAATTGGAAGTGTTTTTGTGCCATAGCCAATCAATAGGAATGTTTTGTGCCATAGCCATCAAGTATGGGTTTTTTGTTTTTGCATAAGCCAATCAAGTAGGATGTTTGTTGCCACAGCCAATCCAATTAGGAGTGTTTTTGTGCCACAGCCAATCAAGTAGGAGTGTTTTTGTGCCATAGCCAATAAAAGCAGAAGTGTTTTCGTGCCATAGCCCAATCAAGTTAGGAGTGTTTTTGTGGCCACACAGCCAATCAAGTAGGAGTGTTTTGTGCCATAGCCCAATCAATAGGAGTGTTTTTTGTGCCACAGCCAATCAAGTAAAAGAGTGTTTTTGTGCCATAGCCAATCAATAGGAGTGTTTTTGTGCCACCAGCCAATCAAGTAGGGAGTGCTTTTTGTGCCAGCCAATCAATAGAGTTGTTTTTGTGCCACCAGCCAATCAAGTAGGGAGTGTTTTTGTGCCTACAGGCCATCAAGTAGGAACTGTTTTTGTGCATAGCCAATCAAGTAGGGGAGTGTTTTTTGTGCCACCAGCCAATCAGTAGGAGTGTTTTTGTGCCACAGCCAATCAAGTAGGAGTGTTTTTGTGCCATAGCCAATCAAGTAGGAGTGTTTTTGTGCCATAGCCAATCAATAGGAGTGTTTTTGTGCCATAGCCAATCAAGTAGGAGTGTTTTTGTGCCATAGCCAATCAAGTAGGAGTGTTTTTGTGCCACAGCCAATCAATTTAGGAGTGCCTTTTGTGCCACAGCCAATCAAACAGAAGTGTTTTTTGTGCCACAGCCAATCTAAGTAGGAGTGATTTTGTGCACAGCCAATCAAGTAGGAGTGTTTTTTGTGCCAACAGCCAATCAAACAAGTAAGTGTTTTTGTGCCATAGCCCCCAATCAAGTTAGGAGGGTTTTTGTCATAGCCCAATCAAGTAAGAGTGTTTTTGTGCACAGCTAATCAAGGAAGCAGGGTTTTCTGTGCCATAGCCAATCAAGTAGGAGTTTTTGTCCATAGCCAATTCAGGGAAGAGTTTTTTGTACAGCAGCCAATCAAGTAGGAGTGTTTTTGTGCACAGCTAATCAAGGAAGAGGGATTCTGTGCCATAGCCAATCAAGTAGGAGTGTTTTTGTGCATAGCCAATCAAGGAAGAGGGTTTCTCTGCAATAGCCAATCAAGTAGGTGTGTTTTTGTGCCATAGCCAATCAGGGAAGAGGGTTTCTGTGCCATATGCCAATCAAGTAGGAGTGTTTTGCTGCATAGCCAATCAATAGGAGTGTTTTTGTGACATAGCAAATCAATAGGAGTGTTTTTGTGCCATAGCCAATCAATAGGAGTGTTTTTGTGCCATAGCCAATCAAGTAGGAGTGTTTTTGTGCCATAGCCAATCAAGTAGGAGTGTTTTTGTGCCATAGCCAATCAAGTAGGAGTGTTTTTGTGCCACAGCCAATCAAGTAGGAGTGTTTTTGTGCCACAGCCAATCAAACAGAAGTGTTTTTGTGCCACAGCCAATCAAGTAGGAGTGTTTTTGTGCCACAGCCAATCAAACAGAAGTGTTTTTGTGCCATAGCCAATCAAGTAGGAGTTTTTGTCATAGCCAATCAGGAAGGAGTGTTTTTTGTACAGCACCAATCAAGTAGGAGGTGTTTTTTTTGTGCGACAGCTAATCAAGGAAGAGGGTTTCTGTGCCATAGCCAATCAAGTAGGAGTGTTTTTTGTGCAATAGCCAATCAAGGAAGAGGGTTTCTCTGCAATAGCCAATCAAGTAGGTGTGTTTTTGTGCCATAGCCAATCAGGGAAGAGGGTTTCTGTACAGCAGCCAATCAAGTAGGAGTGTTTTTGTGCCACAGCCAATCAAGTAGGAGTGTTTTTGTTGCCAATAGCCAATCAAGTAGGAGTGTTTTGTGCCAACAGCAATCAAGTAGGAGTGTTTTTGTGCCACAGCCAATCAAGTAGGAGTGTTTTTGTGCCACAGCCAATCAAGTAGGAGTGTTTTGTGCCACAGCCAATCAAGTAGGAGTGTTTTTGTGCCACAGCCAATCAAGTTTAGGAGTGTTTTGTGCCACAGCCAATCACAGTGGAAGTGTTTTTGTGCAATAGCCAATCAAGAAGGAGTGTTTTTGTGCCACAGTTAATCAGGAAAGAGGGTTTTTGTACAGCAGGTCAGACCACGCACACACACACGCACTTGTTCTTACTGTCATAAAATGAAAAGGAACCACTTTCCCTCAATACTCTCTTTACGTTATCTTTTTTATATCATTATTTCTCCTTTCAGAGATAGAGGTTAAACTGACCGGATTTAGCCTTTTGTTGCAACGCCTTAAAGCTTTCATGGTCAAGAGGTTTATTTACTCGAAGAGGAAATGGGTGCTCTTACTCATCCAGGTATGCTGTGGACGTCTTTCTTATTTCCCTTGATGACAATAATCCCATGTATAATCCTGGTCTTAAGTGAACTCTTTCACGAGCTTTTCTTAATCCAGTGAAATCACATATATTTTCACTATTTATCCCATTAATGCCTTCCATGCAATTAACGAGTTATGAAAAAAATAATGCACCTTGTTTGAAAACCGTTTTATGATGCTTACCAATCTCCCGCCATAATTCAATAGAGGCTTCGCTTTAGTCGTAATTATTCTTAATTGGCTTGAGTACTACTAACCTTCTACGACATGCAAATGGCTTTGCGGACTCCTAATTCAGTTCTGTCAGCTGTTTTGAGCTCCGTCTCTCTCCTTCACTGGGGAAGAAGAACATCTTGGTAAATATAAGTACTTTTCGAACGCTCTGTCAAACTAAACGATCGCTAGTAGTAGTAGTAATAGGCGGCGTTTGCCTTTGAAACGGCCCCCTTGCTTACATTTTTTTCTGTAATGCCTCAATTCTTTTATAAAATCTTTCCTATTTCCAGCTTCCCCCTTCAACAGATATGTCAATAAAGGTATATATTAGCTATCAACGTCTCTTCCAGGCTCTGTTGCCAGTCCTGGTCACGATATTGTGCTTGGCTGTGGACGCCTCCTTCAACGAAGACGAAGACCAGGAACCGCCTCTCGTCATGAATACGTCCATTTACCCGGAGTCTACTTATTACGTTCAGGCAGACGGCAATCCCGAGCTGCAATTGCTGGCTGAGAATTACGAAGAGCTGTTTAGGGGACCATATAAAGTAAGGTAGCACCATTGTTTTTTTTCTTTCTTTCTTTCTTTTTCATGTCCTTCACATTTTGTTATTTAACGTTACAACCTGATCGTTTTAGTAGTATATCCCATTTGGGTATAAGCCTAGTTTCATCTCTGAAGAGTGGTTCCTTTAGATTACGAAAGCTATATGACGTTTTGCCCAGTTAATCTAATGAGCAATGTTTTTTGTGTGATAACAATTAGGTCAGAAAGCTTCAAAATCTGTCCACACGCACGAAAGGTATACTAGTTTTGTCGGTGTATAGGCCTATAGTGGTTTTAAAGGTTCTTCATATATAAATCTGGCCGTGACTTTTACATGACTTCCGAAATCTGCACATTTCCTTTTTTTTATTATCCAGGTTTACAATACTAGCGAGATAGTGAAGAGCCTCATTGACGAAGGAGAGAGTAACCTGTTCTATTACCGTGAGAATAACATCGCTTCTGTAAGTTCACTTTTTTTCTGAATATTTTTTGAAAATTCATTGCCAGCTTTGATGAGTTACGTGACTACATTGGACATAAATATGCTGTAGTTAGCAACACGTTCTGAAAAAATTCCCCTTTCTGTTTCGTAAGTCAACCAATGGGGAAAGAAATAGAGAAGAATTTGTGACTACCGTACAGATTAACCTAAATATTGTAATACGAAAACATGTCATCACTTCTGGAGACTTTTTCGCTTTAATTTCAAAACAATCTCTTATCCATTTAGGCCGTATTTTCAAGACTGGGTGAGAAGAACGTCGCAATGCGAGCCATGTATCAGTCAGTGCCATTACACACTCCAGGCGTTAGCATGTCTTTGGTCACTAACGCTTTGCTGAGATACGCCACCAATTCGTCCGAGAGTTCAATAACTACCTATAATCGACCTTTGCCACCAAACAGAGCGGTAAGTAATCATCTTTGAAAAGAAGATGCTTATAATCATTCTTTGAAAACATATGCAGCCTAAGGTAATACTATTCGTCTTAAGCCTAAGTCCTGATCGTAGTCTAAGCAGTCTAAGTTATATTTTTCAATCTTTATTTTTTTTTTTTAAATAAGATAAACAGCTAAAATTGTATATTTTTCTCATAGCTAATGTTTTCAGTCTATAATAAACTAGTTTTAACCTTCCTGGGGAGGTGTTTTTACGGTTTCAAATCACTGCTTACCGTAACTCTGCCCTGATCGTAGCCTCAGCAGTTGAAGTTGCATTTCTAAATTGCATTTTTTTCTGTTTTTTTTTTTAAAGATAAACGGCAAACATGTATAATTTTCTCATAGCCAATGTTTTAGTCTATTATAAACTGGTTGTAACCTTCCTGGGAAGGTTTTTTTTTTTTACGGTTTCAAATTACTGCTTGCCGTAACTTTAGCAACTAAATGAGAAAAACCGTTATCCTTTACCCTTTCCAGCTGAGCCGGCTCGACGACAATACCACAGCCAGTGGCATGGTTTACTCCATGTTGATGCCCCTGGCACTGGCTTTCCTCGCCGCTTCGTTCCTGGTCTTTCCGTTGCAAGAGAGAGAGACTAAGGCCAAGCAAGTTAGTTAATTGTCTCTGTTATTAGACCTAGTTCTTGTAGCTTGTTTCCTCAGCTGTTTATACGCGCTGTTTTCAGTTGCCTTAGTGTGGATTATTTCCCAATATTGGCATATGTTTGCCTATAGATACTAATGGCTACAGTTTGCAGTTTTAGATTACTTCCCAGTATTGGCATGTCATGTTGGCCTACAGATACTAATGGTTACAGTTTGCAGTTTTAGGAAGGGGCATATTTCACGCTTTCGTTGTACAACTCTGGCTTTTTTTTCGGTTAATTTAAGATGCACACCACTAGGTCTAAACGTTCCTAATCTCTCCCTCAGTTCTGTTTAAGCTCTGATTGTGAATGCTTAATTTTTTTTAAAGATGTGCAACACTATACTCTGTTTTTTTTTTTTTTTTTTTTTATCTGTCCACCCGTCAGTGGTGTTTGTGTATGGTAACACTGCTTCCCGGGCTTTAAATAGTTACACTGTGTAAATTTTAGGTAAATAAAAGGATATCTGGGTGTACATTTGCAACTGAAAGTGTTTTAGTAATTTATTGTATGCGAATTACACCATTAATATTCGAATAGGACATTATTATAATTGTTGAATGTAAGCTGAATGACTATCTAAAGCCCCGGACGCAGTGTTACCATACACAAACACCACAGGCGGCTGGACAGATGGAAAAAAACCGAGTATAGGTCTAAACGCACTGTACATTTCTATCTGTCTGCTCTGTTGAAATCCCTGATTGCGAATGCTTAATTTTTTTTTTTTTCAGGTTCAGGTTATGACAGGGGCTTCATTGTGGGTCCTGTGGTTCACCAGTTTCTTGTGGGACTACTTGGTCTATTCGTTTTCAGCGGTCCTGATCTTCGTCACCATCATGATCGGCGACACGAAAAATTTTTTCACTGTGGATGCAGCTCCAGGTAACAGAGTTTTTTTTTTTTTTTTTTTTTATCTATTAGCTTATTGTACTGAGCTTCTTGAAGACATGAAGAACTCTGCTCTTCACAGGTGGAAACCCCAGAAGTTGAAATTTTAACCCCCTTTTGTCAGAATAATCTCAGATTTTATCAAACTGAATCTATCCTTATCACATCACGATCTTAAAATATGTATATAAATTTGTGTAGATTTTCAGGCTGTTTAAATATAATAAAATATTGCCAGAATGACTGTTTCTGTGTCCTCTTCGAAAGCTATAGCAGTCATTCGAGTAAAATTCTTTTGATAAAAGGTAAATGATATTTCTATCTAATGACTACACAGGTGCGCTTCTTCTTCTTCTGCTGATGTTCGGGTGGGGAGCCATCCCTATGGCGTACGTCTTCAGTTTCCCGTTCCAAACAGCTGCTTCGGGATTTGCCGTCATGGCGGTTGTCAACATCGTTGCAGGTATTAACCTTCCTCCATTATCATAAACAATACTCTGGCTATGATTTAAAACGACGCGTTTGAATATACCGTACGATTTCACTGTAAAGGCCGCGACTAACGTCTAGTTATATAACTGCACAGGCCGACTGTGCAGTTATAACTGAACGTTGGTTGGTTCAGTTCAGCCTGCGCAGGCATAACTCCGCAGTTATGCCTGCCTGCACAATCGGACTGTGCAGGCATAACTAAACCACTGACGTTGAGTTATAACTGCACAGGTCGACTGTGCAGGGAATAACTGAACGTTAGCGGCGGCCTTAACAATGAGTTTCCACCAATCACGACTAGGTCTAGTGATATTGGTTGTCAAAAGAAATTGCACAAAGAAGCTTGTATAGTTTTGAAATAAAAGGGGTTTGTATATACATTTATGGACTTTCACATTCCAGGCCAGATCATTTACGTGGCCGTCACTGCTCTCGACATGTCTCATTCGACGACACTGGAACTCGTCAGTGACATTTTGAACTGGATTGGTTCAGTGGTGCCAACCTACCGAGCATCCAGGGTAGGCATCGGGGAGATAGATATCAATTTGGGAGACATTTTACTCAGAATAAATCTCTCTCTCCCTCTCTCTGAAAAATAGAAACGTTATATAATAAAGTTATGACTATTATTATTATTATTATTATTATTATTATTGTTATTATTATTGGAGAAGCAAATACAGAGTTATGGTTTGGTACAAATCATGGAAAGGGTAACCATACAGTTTCTGGAAACATTAATGTGTATCTTGATTTTGATATATATATATATAATATATATATACTATATATATATATCTATATATATTATATATATATATAGATATATGTAAAAATATATATATATTATCATGAATTTGACCCCCCCCCTAGTAAAAATGTTTCTGTAACAACAGAATTCCATTTAATAAAAGGAGCCCATAAAAACACCAAAATATAGCGAAAAAAGTACTATATTTCAGAGACTGCTGTCTCCCTCTTCAGGTAGATGAATGAGCAAAGTTTACAGAAAAGGTGGTATTTATACCAAGAGGTCCATCCACAGGCAAGCCAATTTAGGTCACCCCCGCTGATAATCTTCCTTTAATCTTCTTAAGTGTTGGTTGGATGAAAACCTTGTCGATCGCATCTGAAATCCATGCTCCTTTTGAGATGTTCATTACCTGCCTCTCTTTTATTAAGGCCGATTCCATCATTTGACTCTTGTACCAGCAGTTGCTGCTATAAATTACACGTGACAAATTCCAGTTTATTCTATGGTTATGTTCATTTATATGGTCGAAAATAGCCGAGTTCTGTTGTCCATTCCTAACTGACCGTTTGTGTTGTATTAATCTCTGGGGAAGTGATTTACCTGTAAATCCGATGTAAGATTGGTCACAGTCCTGGCATGGGATTTCGTATACCCCAGAGTCCTTGGGAGATGTCTTTTGTTGGACGTTAATCAGGGATTTGGCTAAGGTGTTTGGGTAAGTAAATACAAAAGGGTTAGATTTTCCGAGGGGGTGGGTTACTCTCTTAATCGTGTCCAGGTGGGGAATTATTACTTTATTGTTGGGTGTATCTCTGGTCTTGTCTTTAGGGGTTCGGTAGAAAATTACGTTTGCTTTGTGAATTGCTTTCTGAATTATATGGTCAGGATACTTTAAAGACGAAAGTTGCTTGCGAATTAGTTCAAATTCTTTTTCCAGGAATTCTGGGGAACAAATTCGTAAGGCTCTTAAGAACAGGTTGCTAGCTACACCTATCTTGATAGTAATGTCGTGATAGCTAAAGTAGTGAATGTATGAAAGTGAGAACGTTGGTTTTCTGTATATGGTAAATTTGTATTCTGTCGTATCTCTGATTATTAAAACATCAAGGAAAGGAATTTTGTTGTCTGTTTCCCATTCAACTTTAAATTTGATGCTGGGCACTAATGCGTTTAATTTCGAGAGGAATTCATTAAAATTGCCCCACCTATTATCCCAAAATGTTAGCCAAATCCCTGATTAACGTCCAACAAAAGACATCTCCCAAGGACTCTGGGGTATACGAAATCCCATGCCAGGACTGTGACCAATCTTACATCGGATTTACAGGTAAATCACTTCCCCAGAGATTAATACAACACAAACGGTCAGTTAGGAATGGACAACAGAACTCGGCTATTTTCGACCATATAAATGAACATAACCATAGAATAAACTGGAATTTGTCACGTGTAATTTATAGCAGCAACTGCCGGTACAAGAGTCAAATTATGGAATCCGCGCCTTAATAAGAAGAGGCAGGGTAATGAACAGCTCAAAGGAGTCAAATGATGGAATCGGCCTTAATAAAAGAGAGGCAGGTAATGAACATCTCAAAAGGAGCATGGATTTCAGATACGATCGACAAGGTTTTCATCCAACCAACACTTAAGAAGATTAAAGGAAGATTATCAGCGGGGGTGACCTAAATTGGCTTGCCTGTGGATGGACCTCTTGGTATAAATACCACCTTTTCTGTAAACTTTTCTCATTCATCTACCTGAAGAGGGAGACAGCAGTCTCTGAAATATAGTACTTTTTTCTCTATATTTTGGTATTTTTATGGGCTCCTTTTATTAGATATATATATATATATATATATATATATATATATATATAGATATATATATATATATATATAGATATATATTTATATATATTTAGTCATTGCAACTCCGTTTGGAGAGAGAGATCTTATTCTCTCTCACAGATGTCTCGAATTTCATTGCTCACTCTATTACGATTCAACACACAAATTCATTGATAATACCATTAAATACCGCTTCATACAAAGAGGCTTTGAAACCATACACCAGCAACGTGCATCTACAACATAGTTCACAGAAAAACTTTTTTTCTCTCCGTTTTCTTTTACAGGGCTTCCAAAACTTAGTTGACACGAGCTTTAACAACACTTACTGTGAACTTTTACCCGACCACGTCAAGGACCAAGTCTGCGAAGTTTTGGAGTTGGTTTCACCGTTTGATGACTTCGTCCAGTGTTGTGGTGGGTTGAATGTTTAGTCATTTTACTTCCTCATAGTGTATTGAAACAGCTGCTACAATAGGCCTATATGAATATAAGGAAAAACTGCAAACGAGCAAAATATACGAAAAAAAAAAAACTGCAGACGAGTAATGATATGTTGATTTGAATACTTTCTCGTCAATTTTCTTGGTTGCATGATTCATTGCACAGCTATCTATTGCTACCTGTACTCTATACCCGTAGGCCTATATCCCTGGAGTCCATGAGAAATTCACACAAGAAATTCTGGTATTTGGGATCTAAATACCAGATAGAATGATAGAAAATTACTTCATGCTTCTAGATTCTCTACTTCATAAATTTTTTCTGTTTGCACCGTTGCCAATTTAGTAGAGCTTCACACCTACGCCGATGCATTTACAAACTGTTTCCATGAATTCTAGTTGTCATAATGCTGCAATAATGACAGAATTGTTCTAACATGTTTATATATATATACTACAAATAGGTGCGCTAATTTCACTTATTTCCACGGGTTTGTGTAAATCTTATACCCAGTTTGCAGGGTAAACACATACCAATTGGCAACACTAACAGCAGCACAGACAAAATTGCTAGACCTATAAATCTAGTGATAAAAGTATAAATCTTTTAGATTGCTGCCTGTATGATATATGAATTTTTAAATTATTTCTCTCTAGCATTTAAAAAACTATAATAAGATCCTTCCCAACAGATAACTGCGCTACGATTGGCTCCAAGAAATGTTTTGAGAAGAGATTATATCTGGAGTTCGACGACCAAGGAATGGGGCCTGATATCCTCAATCTCTTCGTCAATGGCGTCATTTTCTTTCTGATCCTCGTCCTGATCGAGGTTGATAATGGGAGATTCTTCAGGTGAGTTTCGCTTTACTTATCCGTTCGCCAGAATGACAATAATTCTTGTCGTTATTCATTGCATGTTGGTTCATGTGCACGGTCTAGGTCTAAGGACCTTGGTCTAGGTATTCTCTCTGTCTCTGTCACTCTCTCTCTCGCTCTGATTCGTCCATTTGAATGTTTCAGGTGGCTGTTCTGGTCAATAAGAAGCATTTTCTCTCGAGTACCCACAGAACAAACGTCTGGAATCGTAGACGAAGATGTTGTAGCAGAGGAAAACTTGGTTTCCACCACGATTCAGACACGTTTGCAGAACCCTGGTAAGGCAGACTATCAGTCCCTCTGCGCTGAGATTTTTGTGGGACAGATTGTGCCAACTCTGACAAATTTCAGTATAGGACAATAATTAGAAATGTAGCCAATATATATATATATATATATATATATATATATACATATATATATATATATATATATATATATATATATAATTTGTATTTAGGTTTAAATGTATCCACAAGTTTGAATATAGTTTGACCATACCTTTACACAAGCATCTAGTTTTTAAAGTTATATTTGTTCTGACTCTTCGTAAGTTCCTTGATTACTTGCTATTCAGAAACAGTAGGACCAGCTAATCTTTCTTACATTTCTATTTGATGACCCGACATTAAACCAAGAAGAATTAGGTATTATTAAAAACAAAGGCAGTTAAACTTACCATTGGCCATCCAGACTGTAGATAAGTTTACTGATGCAGGAAAATCATGACTGATAATTTGCAGCAAAGGTCACAAACGCTGGAAAAAAAGAATAAAAAACTGAATAATTGTCAGTTACGAAAATTTTAACCTACAGTTACTGCAAAAAAAATATAATGAGTCTATACGATTTTAAAGTTAGTTACCACAGAGCAGAAATAATATTTTTGGAGAAAAGAGGAGGGAAATTTATAAGTAGGGAGAAATGTGAAATGTAAAATTTATAGGCTGGAAGTAAAAATTGATCCCCAGCCTATAAATTCCAGCTGGGCTCAAGACAATTTCTCTTTGGGAAACTACTTTTAAAAATTTATTTTCCCGTCATTTCATCCCGTAGAGATTATTGCCTCGGGTATATATAATGTTTATGTCTAAAGAAAGTTAGAAAAACCCTGAGGGTGCTTCTGTAAACGGATACATCCCCACTGCAGGTATGCAAGACGACGCAGCCATGTTGGTGTCTGGCTTGACCAAGACCTTCTACGGAGCTGTGAGGCCAGCAGTGAACAACATAGCATTTCGGGTGGTCCGAGGCGAATGCTTGGGACTCCTAGGGGTCAATGGAGCAGGAAAGACCACCACTTTCAGAATGCTTACCGGAGACGAGAGGCCGTCGGGTGGCGATGCCTACGGAGAGAAGAACATCTCTGTAGTGCATAGGACTAGAAAGGTGCGTCTAGGGAGGTCTGATATCTGTTGAGTGGGTTTACTTTATGTTAGGAATGATTAGTGTATGAAAACTTGAGTTATTTATGATTTAGGTGTAAAATTGAGAGGCGGGTGACTCCATGACACATTTTTCTATCAAGGTCTCGTTATTAATGGGAAACAACTTGACAGAATGATAAAGGAAGTAGGTAGAATCACCTCTAGACTAATGGCGAAAAGTCAAAGGGTGTATATACGTTTTTAAAAGCATTCTTTAATTATTATTATGATCAAAAGAATATAAAGGACATAAGCTTTTGGATCTAACCATTTGCCTTCCCGCAACAAACAGTTTATACGCCAGATAGGATACTGCCCGCAATTCGACGCCATCATCGGCGAGCTGACCGCGGAGGAGACGCTGACGCTGATGGGTCGCCTGAGGGGCGTCCACGACTCGCGCCTGAAACGCGTCATCGCGTCTTTGGTGACCCTCGTCGACCTGACGGAGTGCGCCAAGCGGCCGTCATCCACCTACTCGGGAGGGAATAAGAGGAAGCTATCGACCGCCATGGCGTTAGTCGGGTCGCCTCCCCTCGTGTTCCTGGACGAGCCCACGTCCGGAGTCGACCCGGCCTCCCGGCGGCGCGTGTGGGAGGCCATTATGCAGGCCGTGAACAATGGACAGAGCGTCCTGCTGACCAGCCACTCCATGGAGGAGTGCGAGGCCCTCTGCTCCCGCGTCGTCATCATGTCCAGAGGTCAGCTGAGGTGCGTCGGCACCACGGGGTACCTCAAGGCTAAGTTTGGACAAGGGTACAGCCTGCAGATCAAGTTGAGGATCAACGACGCCGGCGGAGCGGCTAATGACGACGACGCTTACAACAGCAAGATTGCAGAGCTTCGGCGCGTCATTAGCCAGAGGCTGCCAGGGTCAACTCTGACTGATCAGCACAAGGTATAGGCTGGTCTATGGAACCTCCAGGTTGACCAATGTTTACAGATTTGTAACCTTGACCCCTAATTATAAAAAATGGGGGAAGATCATTCCTTTAAATGCATTAGAAACATTGTATAGTCTCACCCCGACGGTTATGTCTGACCTGGAAATGAAAATATACACATATTTGTCAATACTGCCAGTAATTGCTCGAATTAATACTCCAATCTTTCGCAGGGTATGCTAGCTTACAGAATCCCCGTCACTGTATCCTGGAGCCAACTGTTTTCGATCATGGAGTCCCTGAAAAGCGGGAAAGGCTTCCAGCAGCCTACTCCGAAGAGTGAGATGTCCGCCTGTCACCTCTTCTCTCTCCCCATCGTGGAAGACTACGCTGTCTCGGAGGCGTCTCTCGAACAGGTGTTCTTGTCGTTCGCTCGAGAGGCCAATGATGTAGTCCCAGATCACGTTCCCAAAGAAGTTGTCACCAAATTTTGATGAGTTAGTCTCGTCTGAATTAGTCCGAACACGTTCCCAAAGAAGATGTCACCAAATTTTGATGTATAGGTCTAGTCTGAGGTAGATGATAGTGATACGCTGATACTGATTGGGGAGACGATGTAGATAATAGAAATAAGACAATATTTAGAATAACATATCGTGCTTCTATGACGAGTGCTTTGCGCGTAAGTGATTATAAATTATTCATATCTTTTTCTCTTTGTTCTTGACACATATTATTCTATCATGTTTTTCTTTTATTTGTTATTGCATTGCATATTACATTTTCCATTTTATTTCATTGTTCATTGACCCCGAAAAATGGGTTATATATCTTTGTATAGTATTATAATATAAGTTTATTCACAGATCTCATATATTACAGCGTTAAAGGTGTATTTATAAGTTTTATATTGAGTAAATGTGACTTATAGTGTTAAGCCATGTCATTTATTTTCCATATTTACCTAAAGTTTCGCTTATCACGTCAATTTCTGTACGAGTTGGCACGTCATCTTACACCAAATCCGAAATGTACATCCATTAAGGGCAAATTTATTCATTGGTGCTTTTGTGAGATTATGCCCAACAGTTTCGCCCTCCAGTAGACCTCTTCTTGGAGCCTTTGTTTTTTAGGAATGGAACGAAAAAGGAACAGTTTAATTTGGCACTTTTTATTTCGGTTAACAAACTACGTAAAAACTAACGAAACCTATACATATATATATTCAACTATAAACGGTTTTTTTTTTTATGTGATTTAGATTTGTGTTTGGTTAGGGGTATAGCGCAATTTGTTTTAGTCTTGAAACTGGAGCGTACACAAGTAAGCACACACACATACACACATATATATGAATAACTTGATCACGAAGTATATAAAACGTGATGCTATGTATAAATAAAGGTTTTTGCCACGTAGGAATAAATGAAAAAGCGAGATAGCCGAGTACTTTCGGTCTTGTTCCGAAAGTACTCGGCTATCTCGCTTTTTCATTTTTTCCTTCGTGGCAAAAACCTTTATTTACACACACACACGCACACACACACACACACACACACACACACACATATATATATATATATATATATATATATATATATAGAAAAGAGAGAGAGAGAGAGAGAGAGAGAGAGAGAGAGAAGAGAGAGGCTTATACACCTTTTCCACATCAGTGAGCCACCATCCAACTAATTTATAATACTTGAGGTCAAATATAATATCCTTTTCAATATTAAACAGACTTTGCTGTTTAACGGAAATACACGCGTACACTTACACTCGCATTGTGTATATGCTTACCCACATGCACAAATTTCCCACTACACTACAGAATAACAAGTATGCCTGTTTCCTGTATAAAAGTCAATTTGTCAACTGGACAGGTATAACAACTAAATATTAACAGCTTTTCTGTGACACCCCAGGCGAGGGCTATCATACGACATTTATTTAGCTATTGCTATCTTTTTCTACGTTCTCTACGACCTGTAGTTAACGGATTATAGTGTTCATTGTTACGTCCAATTGATGTGTATATATTTCCTAAACAGTTGCCATTATCATTTTGCGAATTTCCTTGAAGAAGGAACTTGAAAGATTTATTCCACTTAATACTGACGAGCTGAGACTAATTTCAAACTGTAGACATCGTTGCCAATTTAGTGGAGCTTCACACATACGCCGATGCCTTTACAAACTGTTTCCATGAATTCTAGTTGTCATAGTAATGCATTAATGATAAAATTGCTCTATTTATGTATATATACTACAAATAGATACGCTAATTTCACTTATTTCCACGGTTTTGTGTAAGTCTTATATCCAGTTTGGAGGGTAAACACATAATAATTGGCAACATTGTACAAAGACTGTAGACGATGCTTTGACACGAATTTCGTCACCATGACATTTCTCTCTGCTTTGTTGACGCAATTTCATCATTTCTCTGTAAACTGTCAAAACTGGTACATGCAACGCTATTGGCATATCCATCGAAAAAAAAGCGGATTTGTCTAGTTGATATGATATCTATGCATTTACACGAAACGAATGGGACCTCTTTCGTAAACATTCGTATTTTGCATCCTTTCCTTAACTCCTAGATTATCACTTCGTTAAAACTCAAAGGCTCTCATGATCCTAGCGGTCCACCTGCCTAGAGGTACTGTCTGAAGCTGAACCAGTAAATGCCGTTGAGAATGGCGAAGGAGATCGGGAACAAGTAGCGGGAGATACGGTCGACGAGCAGGGCTCTTGCTCGTCTCTTCTGCGCAGGCGTCGGTCCGGCCGGCTTGGGCGGTTCGCCCAAGAGCATACGGCGACTTTCCTGTCGGGTGGAGAAGAATGATATCGTTAATTGTTGGTTTATTACCGAATTTCCGTAGCTGTAAATTAATATTTTCTTATCAAGAGCTTTGTATACAGTGTTACCGTTGCGTCAGAATGAACTGACAATGATAATTTTGCGTTTTTGCTGGCTTTATTTACGTCGAGTTTCAGTTCAGTACTTTCTGAGTCTATAGTCTTCCTTGGCAAAGGGCGAACCTCGTCTATTTCAGAGGTGATAATTACGTTTCCTATACGTGCTTTTATATTTCCCAAAACACTTCGTTACATGGCGGTCAATAATAAGAGGAAATGGCCGATTTAGTGTCCAAGGCATAGGCCTGCAGTAGGCGACAACTCATCTCTTTTTGAAATTAGACTGAATCCCGTTAATGAAGGTAAAGGAAGCTGTTTTGAATAGATTAAGCAAATAGGCGTGCCATTGAATTTAAACACAGATATTTCCATCCGAATTACTTTGAAACTGACGTAAGAAATAACTTAATTTTTAAAAGAAATCTGAATTAAGGTAGAAAAAAAGTATAACAACTTGATAATATTATAGAACGTTACATATGCAATTCGAGGTCTTCCACAGCTAGAACTTAGTAAGTCTATATAAAATAGTAATATCAAAATACTAATGTGATGGAAACGTATTATAACTTAAAATGTGTATTTTAGGAAGGCTAAAGCCTTAAAAAGAATCTTCGCATGGCCTATCGGTCCATATAGTAAATCTTTCCGCTGTCATTTCATGGAATGGAATATAAATTTTAGGCCAGAGGCCAAGCACTAGGACCTATGAGGTCATTCAGTGCTGAAAGTGAAATATGAAAGGAGGTGCAATAGAATGAATGGAAGGGGTTGCAACTAAGAGCCGTAGAGACGCCACAAAGACCTTAGATAACTGAGTTGATATTACGATCGAATTTTCTTACCGTTAAACCCCGTAGTGGGGTGGTGCCGTCAGTGGACCTCACGCGGTGCACTGTAGGCATTACTTAAGGTTCTTTGCAGCAAGCACTTTCGTTCTTTTTACTTTACCTCCTTTCATATTACCTTTCTTACTTTTCACCCTCTCCTAAAACTTGAAGCATAGTGCAACTGCTTTTACTGCCAATTTCCATTTCAGCGCTGAATGACCTCGTAGGTCCCACTGCTTGGCATTTGACCTTAAATTCTATATTCATTCTCACTGTTGAACATTCAGAAATACGAATATATTTGACTATAGCGAAAGAGAAATGTGTGACTTAGGGTATGATGTATACGTATTCTTAAGCTGACTTGTTAAGGATAACTACACATACTGACCTTAATGGCTAAGTCGGTGACCTTACTCGCCTTGGGCTCCGGTTTTGGATTGGGTTTGGCCACATCCCCTGACCCGTCACCCAAAATGATGTTGACTATAGCGTATTCGATCAGTGCCATGAACACGAATCTGTGATGGTTATAAAAAAGTGTTTAGCTATTACAGCTGTTCTGGCACTCTCATATTCTTACAAAATAACAAATACAAATAAATGGAGGAAACTTCTTTGTCTCTAAAGACAAATGTGGTTTTCATGAATGATATGAAAATTATTGTTGAGATTTCTTTTTGCAAATGCAATAACAAAAAAAAAAAAAAAAAAGTCTCCACACGTCTTACAGAAAAAAAAATTAAGACTAATGTGGTTTTCCTGAATATGAAAATTATTGTGGCGTTTTTTTGCAAATGCAATAAAAAAAACGTCTTCACGTCTCTTACAAAAAAAAAAAAAAAAAAAAAATGTATCGTACCTGAAATATATAAAAACACACGATTATAGTTCTTCCTCGAAAAGCATTTTATCTAATTATGACGATAGCTGTGTCTCTCTGATAAGATAACAACTGGATGCCAATGTTGCTATCCCTTGCATTGATATATCTCTCTTGAGAATAAAATAAAATTAATTCACTTCCTCCCCAACGACTTTCTTGCTGTAAATGACGCAGTTAATTCAGATCTGAACTGCCAATGGAAACTGATCACATCAGACAAGTAACTTCGGCGCAATCGAGTTTAATGTATAATGAAAGCCACCGGAAATAGATCTATCTTTCGGTGGTCTCGGTCTAATGCATGAAACTGTCAGCCACAGCCCGTTGGTGGTCTGACCTACATCGTTGTCAGACGTACGAATATGGCTACTTTAACCTTGAATAAAATAAAAACTACTGAAGCTAGAGGGCTGCAATTTGGTACGTTTGATGATTGGAGGGTGGATGGTCAACGTACCAATTTGCAGCCCTCTAGCCTCAGTAGGTTTTAAGATCTGAGGGCGGACAGAAAAAAGTGTCAAAGCCATCTCAACAGTTTTCTTTTACAGAAAACAAAACAGGTAAATGTAGGTGTAAAATTAAATTTAAAAATGAAGCATTGAACAGAATATCGCAACTGAAAGAAGGAAAAGTCAATTTAATTTGGTGTAAAAAAATATTGTAAGGTAAACAATAAATGCAAAAGAATTAAAGTCAATAACAAATATATACCACATTCATTCATTACTAAGAAATATCGATAGGTTTATAAAATCCTCGACAGAATCCAACACATCGTCCCCAACGACGAAAAAAAAAAGAAATCTTCAAGTGTCCCGATTTACTGATAAACATGTTTATATATCTCAGAGTGAGATGTACTACATGCATTGACTTAGTACAAAGTCTAAAAAAAGGGTTATATGGAGAGAGGACAGATTCGTTCCGCCTCAGAACCAGGGCTATTAATTCGATGGACCCTTTTTGGCTTCGGTAGGACCCTTGAGCACGCGTAGAGTTCCTTATCTATTCTTAGAAGAGAAGCAGGAGAGAGAGAGAGAGAGGGAGAGAGGGAGAGGGAGAGCCTTTATATTTCGTCGGAACTGATGACGGATGTGGTTTTATCCACGTCTACGTATTTTTTTCCATAGTGGACACCTTTTTTTCTCTCTCCAAGCTTGGTATCTTATTGATATAATCTCTATCTATTCTCATCTATTTCTGTACGATAAAAAAAAAGTGGTTCTATCTACGTCTAGGTATTTTTTTAAATGTTCACTTTTTTTTCTAAGCTTGGTATCTTATTGATAATATAAGTTCTATCTATTCTCATCTATTTCTGTGCCACAAAAAAGTTCATTAACTGCGTAACACAAATATATACTATATATATCGTTATCGAGACATCTTTCAACAATCGTTGTTTCACAGATATGGCGCGTGATTGCATATCTCTATTTCAAACATAACATCATCATCGTGTTTAGCAAATTTCGTCAACATTCCACCCAATAGATATTCAAGTACCTTCTCTTTCAATATGGTTTCACATATTTATTTAACAAGGCGTGATCCGACCTCCAGCTTACTCGGAAAGGGTGCAAGATTTTCTGCTTATGCATACGTTGTAAACGTTATATTCCTAACTTTTCTAACGTCAATTAAAACGTGCTAAAATCTACGGTCAAATAGAGCCTTGTTTCACCAACGAATCAAATGAATATGCTATATTTTATTAGAGATAATTGTTTTATACTGTTTAACAAGTAATTTATTTATTTTTTACATTTTCATTCTAATAAATAAATCATGAAATATCCTATCCTAAAATTCCTGTATCTTTTAACTCAATGCGAAACAGTTTTTTAGGCCTTTTTAAGGCTCTTTCATAGACCTTTCCTAACCCCCATCCACAACAACAGCAAAGTAATTTGTTGGCCTACTCCCCGAGCAAGCGAAAATACGACTAGCATAGGCATGTCAACTATTTTTTTAGAGAAGAAATACGATCGTAGGTCACTTCTATGACCCAGAAACGCGGCTTAATGATGTAGTCTGTACTCACACCATTGTTGCCAATTTAGTGGAGCTTCACACATACGCCGATGCCTTTACAAACTGTTTCCATGAATTCTAGTTGTCATAGTAATGCGATAATGATAAAATTGCTCTAATATGTATATATACTACAAATAAATACGCTAATTTCACTTATTTCCCCGGTTTTGTGTAAGTCTTAAACCCAGTTTTGGAAGGTAAACACATACCAATTGGCAACACTGACTCACACTGTGCAGGAGGACATGAAAATGTCGATGGTCTTGATGTAGGAGACCGGAGGGAGCGATGCCTGCGACTTCGCCTGCTGCGTGAACAGGGTCAGGAGAGAGGTCACGCCCAAGGTCACCCGGGCAGGGGCGATCTCAGGTTTGATCCAGAACGAGACCCACTGCAAGCCAGAGGAGGAGAGGGGTGGTTTTAGTAGGCCTAGGCGCGTGTGAACTCTACTATTTTTTTTTCTTTTTTGGAATGCTATGGGAGATGGTGGTTTTTAGTAGGCCTAGGGGTATTTGAAATCTACTATTTATTTTCCTTTTTTCTTGGAATGCCAAAGATGAGTGGTTTTAGTAGGCCTAGGTACATTTGAAAATATTTTGTTTAAAATACGAAAAGAGGAAATGAATGTTTTTAGTAGGCCTAGGTCGCATTAGAACTCTACTCATTTTTTTTTAATACCAAAGAGGAAATTATTGTTTTTAGTAGGCCGAGGTACATTTGAACACTAATTACTTGTTTTGTTTTGAGTACTAAAGGAGAAAATGGGTGTTTTTAGTAGGCCTAGGCATATATGAACTCCACTACATTTTTTTTTAATGACAAAGAAGGTAGGTGTTTTTTAATAGGCCTAGGTACATTTGGACACATTTTGTTTTGTATACCAAAGGAGGAAATGAGTGTTTTTGATAGGCCTGGGTACATTTGAACACTTACATGTTTTGTTTTGAGTACTAAAGGAGGAAATGAGCGTCTTTAGTAGGCCTATGTACAGTTGAACACTAATTACATGTTTTCTTTGGCATACCAAATGAGGAAATGAGTGTTTTTATAGGCCTAAGCGCCTTTGAGATCCACTACATTTTTTTAGTGCCGAAGATGAGTGTTTTTTTAATAGGCCTAGGTACACTTGAACACATTTTGTTTAGGTTACCAAAGGAGGAAATTAGCGTTTTTAGTACGCCTACGTACATTTGAATAATACTTACTTGATTTGTTTTGAATACCAAAGGAAGAAAGGAGTCCTTTTAGTAGGCCTATGTACATTTGAACACTAATCACATGTTTTCTTTTGAATACCAAAGGAGGAAATGAGTGTTTTTTGTAAGCCTATGTACATTTGAACACTAATCACATGTTTTGTTTTGGAAACCAAAGGAGATGAGTGATTTTAATAGGCCTAGGTACATTTGAACACTAATTACATGTTTTGTTTTGAGTACTAGAGGAGGAAATGAGTGTTTTTAGTAGACCTAATTAAATGTTTTGCTTCGAATACCAATTTCCAAAGAATATACCAAGTGACCCGCTACCAAAATGACTATCCCTTCCCCTGCACGAGACTTCTTATGATAGAATGCCAAGTATATTCTAGAGATCTCTGAATGAAAAGTTACTAACAGACATGATGACGATAAGGCAAGTGGGGATGTAAGTGTGAAAGACGTAGTATCCCAGGCGTCTCTTCAGAGTGAAGATCACTTCCAGGCAGGTGAAGTTTCCTGTTTGGATAATGGAGAAGTACGAAAAGATGGGAAGAAATGAGAGGGATAGACGCAAATTACGAGATAGTTTGAGTAGGTGGAATTCAAAGCGTGTTATTCGGATGTAAAGAGGTCCAGAAATGAGGTGAAAAAGAGATAACTCAGGTACAAAGAGGTCCAGAAATGAGGTGAAAAAGAGATAACTCAGGTGCAAAGAGGTCCAGAAATGAGGTGAATATGAGAGATAATTCAGGTGCAAAGAGAGCCAAAAATGAAGTGAGCAGAAATAATCCAGGTACAAAGAGGAGCGAAAATGAAGTGAAAAGAGATCATTCAGGTGCAAGGATGTCCAGAAATGAGGTGAAAAAGAGATAACTCAGGTACAAAGAGGTCCAGAAATGAGGTGAAAAGAGATAAATCAGGCGCAAAGAGGTCCAGAAATGAGGCGAAATGAGATAAGTCAGGTATAGATAGAACCAGAAATGAATCGGTAAAATGAGATAATCCAGGTGCAAAGAATTCCAGAAATGAGGTGCAAAGAGGCCCAGAAATTAAGTGAAATGAGATAATTAAGGTGCAAAGAAGACCAGAAATTATGTGATTAAAAGAGATAACAAAGAAGACCAAAAAAAAAGATGATTGAGAGATAATTAGGGTGCAAAGAGGTCCAGAAATGAGGTGAATATGAGAGATAATTCAGGTGCAAAGAAGACCAGAAATAAGGTGATTAAAAAAGATAACAAAGTAAACCAGAAGAAAAAGGTGATTAAGAGAGATAATTGGGGTTCAAAAGAGGACACAGAAACAAGGTGATAAAGAGATAACAAAGAAGACCAGGAAAAAAAGGGTGATTAAGAGAGATAATTGGGGTGCAAAGAGGACACAGAAATGATCCAAAACAGGTCCGTCAACATGCAATAGAAGTTTGATAAACATAACCACAGATATATTCCTCAGCAGATGGGGCAGCAGTAGCAGTAGTAGTTCAAGCATAAACAGCAGTAGTAGCAGTAGCAGCAGTAGTAGTAGTAGTAGCAGTAGTAGTAGCGGTTAGCAGAAGAGCAGGAAGATTTAAGATTTAATCAGCCAACGCATCAATTGTCCCGCCCAGACATAAAAAGGAAAAAAATAAAGTAAAAGTTAAAGTATTAGATCAATTCAGTAAACGAGATGCCTAGTTTTTTTCATTTCATTTGTTTTTCAAATCTCTATGGTTAAAGATTATTATATATATATATATATATATATATATATATATATATATATATATAATATATAATAATATATATATATATATTATAAAGGGAAAAAAGAAAAAGTTAAAATATTAGATCAAGTTCACTAAACAAGGTGCCTGGTTTTTCATTTGTGTTTCATCTATATGGTTTAAGATTAATTAATTATATATATATATTTATGATTTATCATACATATATATATATATATATATATATATATATATATATATGTGTGTGTGTGTGTGTGTTGTGTGTGTGTGTGTGTATGCGTGTGTAGTATTTATTATACATTATGCATAAGGCTTTGTAAACAATAAAACCACTATTTTCTATATACTGTTTTGATCCAAACAGCAAAATCTATTTATTATTGATGAACAGATATAAAAAATCTCTTGCGACAAAGCCAACTTGCCTTGAAATAATAATAATAATAATAATAATAATAATAATAATAATAATAACGAGAGAGAGAGAGAGAGAGAGAGAGAGAGAGAGAGAGAGAGGCGACCTCCTACCTGTAGGATACACCTGGGAACAATCCGACGTGTAGTTCCTGATGATATCCTGCTGGGGCAGCTCGATGCTCTCGTCCACGGCCAAGGGCACGTCCGGGTCCCACTCGAATATCAGCTCCTCCGTCGTGTGGGACACTGGTCATACAAGGAAAAGGGAGAGACAAAGACTGCGTCAGCATTCCTCCAATATGGATAAGGACTGTTACGTGAGTCCTCATTGTGTAAGGAGGTGTTATGTGGTCAGGAATGACGCTAGAATATATTATAAAGTTCTACTTCTTGTTACGCCTTTCAAACTTTTTACAGACAATTTCTGTTTCAGCGCTGAATGACCTTATGGGTCCCAGGGATGGAATGGAATGGAATATATAGAATTTAGGTCAAAAGACCAAGCGCTCGGACACAAATCTCTGATCTTTCTTAGATAGCGACCCTCCAAGGGGTTTTAACCCGGTACGTATCCACCTTTGCAAAGGCGTGTTTAGTACCACAAGTCCATGAGGGGGATGACCACAAAAACTTAAACAAAAGACTGCAAAGACTATATATCTCTACAAGGTTGAAAAACAAGACAGAATTCCGTCTTACAGCTCTCCATCTGCAACTTGCACTCTTGCGTGTCGTGAGGGTAAATGGCGAAGTTCATCGCGCAGGACAAGGTCAGGGTCAACCTGGAAGGGGAAGAAAGGATATCGCAGGTTTCCACGAAGGGAAGAGAGACGACGAAGGAGGTCTGTCTGCAAGGCCTTCCGACTTCTTGTCCTTGACTGCTAAGTAAAGGACGATAAGTCGGAAGGTCTTGCAACACTCCGTAGTTTCTCCTTCCTTTGTGGAATTTGTCTTTATATATTCATTAAGGTCCATTTTTTTCATGATATAGTTACACATACATACACACACATATATGCAACATATACATAAAGAAATACATAGATATCGTGTGCTATTAGTCATCATAAAAGGACACCAGGAAAGTTACAAAAAGTGAAAGTATGAAAATATCAACCGCTTTCTTATCTCAAACCCTTTTTCTAGGTCAGTTCGACACTAACTACAAGAGATATTGTTGACAATTCTCGTATCAATTTTAATGTATTTTCTTTCATACACTTTGAAATACATAAAATCTAAGTTGTGATGTCTATAAATAATGTTCATAGTTTCATAACATATTTTCTAGACATTCTAATAGAATATTTTATTAGCATTTTTAGTCTGTCTCTAATTCAGACCCAAATCTAACTGTTAAGAACTGACAGTTATGGGATGTTATTAAGCCATTCCAATTTATGGAAAGTGTATATGAGAGAGAGAGAGAGAGAGAGAGAGAGAGAGAGATTATTCCACCTCTCTGTATGCATATATTATTTTGAAAAAACATAGAGAAACATTATGAATGAATTTTACACAGCCGAAATTTCATGACACTTGATAAACCTCATGTTCAATATACTAAAACTAGTTCAGGGAGAGAGAGAGAGAGAGAGAGAGAGAGAGAGAGAGAGAGAGAGAGAGAGAGAGAGAGAGAGAGAGTTTCTCTCGTTCTCATTATCCAAACAAGTCTCCCTGACATGGCATTTTCCATTGTTCGAAATTGCTAAGGTTTCGCTATCAATGTTCAATAAAACAGCTGCCTACTGACAATGTCTGTCTGTCTGTACAGAAAACCATACGTCATGTCCAAGTCCACTTTTATTATTACTTAATAAAAGGTAACTGTTGAGTTTTTGGGACTAAAGATCTCGTGAGACAGTAGAGATATTTTCTCTTATGTAGCCAGTGGTCGAGAAAGATAAGGAGAGAAAAATGTTTAAAGTTAAACTGAAATCCTGCGATGGTCCTTCTGGAGAGACGGAAGAATATTTTGAGGGTACAGTGGTGCTCAAATCTCATGCGACATGATTCTTTTTGTATCGTCCAGATACTCAGACTCAACAAGACGTTGTCAAGTAGTGCTATTTTTTTTATTTGTAATATCATACATGTCGAAAAGTTTGGTTAAATAGAAATGATCCCTTTTATGCGTTGATATAATTCGTAATCTGTGTGTGTGTGTGTGTTTCTTTTACGAGCTCAGTTACTCAAAGTGCGGTGTGATAAGGTTAGCGGTGCCAGCAATGAAAGCACACTTAACATGCTCCTCAGACTGGTCAACATAACCACGTCTGCAGCATCATGACAGTTGACCTAATAATAATCTCAACAGTCATAACAATAATTTCAAAGTAGGAATATGAATTAAAACAAGTTTTCTTTGAATGCTGAAGTTTTCGGCTGTGTTTAAGCTTCCTGTACGTTGCAAAATGTTTTATAGGCGTAAAAAGTAATCTAAGCTTTCTGAGATGTAATCTGTTACTACTGAATTTATTTGTAGAATTTACCTGTTCTTTGAGGAATACCGTAGGAATATAAATTACGACCAGTTTTCTTTGAATGTTGAAGTTTCAGGCTGTGTTTAAGCTACCTGTAGTTGCAATATGATTTATAGGTCTAAAAAAAAATAATCTAAGCCTTCTGAGATGTAATCTGTTACTAATGTTTTTCTTTGTAGAGATTACCTGTTCTTTGAGGAATAAAAGACGATGATGATTTTAATTATATGCAGAAGATGGTTATTAATCGAAATATCATAAGTATTAATATCAAGGCGTATGGAACACTTGTTTTTCAATTTAAAATATTATTTTCATAAAAGTCCTTCTGCTCGCTTTTAGTGTATAATTTATTCTTTCATAATGTAAATTGAAGTGCAAGAATTTGTAGATAACTTCATTTGCACTCTGGCCAGAAATTGTTAATAGAGAAATATGAATGTTAAGTGTAAAGTAAAGAAATCTAACACCTAGGCCTAGGAATAATATCTTGGGTTTTGACAAAATAATTGCATAGGCGAATATTTGCCAGCATGCCATCATTTTTGAAATATTTAAGAAACATAACAAATAATTATCTATGAAAATCCAAATATTCCTCGAACACATGTAAATGTTTTCAAGATAATTCCATGGTCGCTACTCATTGTAGACCTACTTATGTTACTCCAAGTGGTTGTTGTTGCACCGGCACTAATGATACCCCTCACACGTTGATATCAGTGGGCGCATTCTACTTTTGTGTGTGTGTATATATATATATATATATATATATATATATATATATATATATATATATATATATACATTTACATTTTTTCAACGTTAAGGTGTACAAGCAATCAAATATACTGTTTCAAATTTTATGTTTGCTCTGGAAGCATTATTAATGTTATGACTATTTTTTTTTTTTCGTTTCTTATTTAACCTTTGAACTGAGGTTTGAGGACGACTTTGTTTTGGTCAAATACTTCAGCGATGAGTTAACGAAAGTTTTGAAAATGTTCCGTAAGTTTTACTGAAATTTGGCTGCACGTGACATTTTCCGACAGTTTTGAAATATATGACAGATTTCACTCTTATGAAACATATTTGTATGCAATAATCGCGTTTTCGCACTGAAGTAATAGATAAAAAATGGAGCTTGTTTGGTTGCCAGTTAGAGAATTTTGAACGAAATCCTATGGAGTCATGTCGCATGAGATTTGAGCTTCACTGTACATGTATTTACATATGCATAGAGACCCATATATATATATATATATATCTTTATATATATATATTTATTATATATATATATATATAGATATTATATATATATATATACACACACTTGTATGTGTATGCTTGCGTAAAAGTGGCTATATGTGTTTACCTGGAATGAAGTTATAAGTAAATACACATATCAGATACGTCACTCGATAGTCGATGTTTCTCTTAGCTTTCAAACCCCCAAACGCCCCGCCCTCCCCACCCCCGAAGGTTATCGTAGAAGTTTAGAAGTGGTGTTGCAATAAGAAAAAAAAAATAATAAAAAAAACCTCAGCCCTCATTATTTTTTACGTAGGTCGGTACTACTGTATTGAATGGATAGCGTGGGTACTATGCGCGGGGACGTTCTTTTGTTAGGAAATGGAAAGATAGGCGACAAAACACATTTTGAATGAAGTAGCCTCTGGAGATGTTCTTTTAGGATATGAAAAACTGCATGATCTCCTCTCAATGGAGGGTATTAGATTCTGCCATGCTGTACAGAGAGAGAGAGAGGGAGGAGAGCTGAGTCCAGGGAAGAAGAAGAGAGAGAGAGGAGATAGAAGAGACGAGAGAGAGAGCAGAGAGAGGAGAGCGAGAGAAATCGTACTGCATTTCAAATGAGAAAGTAGATGGATATATATGTGACAGAACAAGCACAGTCTTATTTATTTATTTGTGTAATATAGAACTTAGATCAGCTAGACTTGCATGTGGAACTGAAGAGGTTATGTGTATATATATATATATATATATATATATATATATATATATTCAATATAGTATATATATATATATATATATATATATATATATATATATTATATATATATATATATATACATATATAAGTACAAATGTCAATGGCATTTAAAAAGTACTTCTCTCTCTCTCTCTCTCTCTCTCTCTCTCTCATCATATCCTTACAATTATTGGGAAATATCTGGCTGATAGAATGTTGACATAACAGGCGAAATACGGCAGAACTTAACTAAACAGTAATTGCTTACATTCGAAAAATGATCTAATTTTTGTTGTATACAGAAATCTGGAATGACCTCGCGACCTCATTTCGCGTTTCATTTCAAATTAATAATTTTTTTTAAATCTGCATATTTGAGTTTTTTGAAATTTGCTTTGGCTAAGGTATATCTCCTGAAGGCTTTCTGGATGTACTTCTCTCTCTCTCTCTCAATAAGACTTCTTTTTAAGTGGCGAGGTGGAAGTATTCTCTCTCTTCCTTTCTCTCTCTCTCTCTCTCTCTTTTTCCTTCTGTTTCTGTGCGTTTATCGCCCGTCCCCTTTGTCATTCCCCAGGATCGCTCCTCCTCAGGACCTCAGCTCTCCACCTTTTGTTTCATGTGCCTTCCTCAGCAAGAGCTCGAGGTATAGACGTGTCTAATCTTCCAGCCATCGGCTTCTGTTCCCTACTTCAGCTGGCGGATCTTTTTTTTCTATTTTTTTATTATTTTTTTTATATTTTCTTCGACCTACTACGTCCCACGAATAGACGCTTCGTTCTCCCACTAGAAGGACGTTCGACCTCGCTTTAGTTCGTCTGCATTATTTGCAGGGAGCGTTCTTTGCCGATGGTTTCGGTGTATTTGTATTCTGTTTTTATCTTTAATATTCCCAGTCTCTCTCTCTCTCTCTTTCTTTCTTTCGTCGGTCTTCGATTCTGTTATTCAATTCTCTCTCGTCTGAATTCTATTTTCCTCGGAGGATTTCACGTCCCCGTGGCTAATTCTAATATATTTTTTTTCCTATTTTTTCATCGTAATTCTCTTGCATTTATCAGAATTCGTCTCTTGGTTGGTTTATTTTTCATGTTGACTTTAATGTCAGTCTGTTCCGTCTTTTTGAGAGAGAGAGAGAGAGAGAGAGAGAGAGAGAGAGAGAGAGAGAGAGAGAGAGAATACCTCCACCTTGCCACATAAAAGATAAGTCTTACTGAGAGAGAGAGAGAGAGAGAGAGAGAGAGAGAGAGAGAGAGAATACCTCCACCTTGCCACATAAAAGGAGTCTTATTGAGAGAGAGAGAGAGAGAGAGAGAGAGAGAGAGAGAGAGAGAGAGAGAATACCTCCGCCTTGCCAGATAAAAGGAGTCTTATTTAGAGAGAGAGAGAGAGAATAACTCCTCCTTACCACATAAAAGATAAGTCTTACTGAGAGAGAGAGAGAGAGAGAGAGAGAGAGAGAGAGAGAGAGAGGATACCTCCACTTGCCAGATAAAGGGAGTCTTATTTAGAGCGAGAGAGAGAGAGAGAGAGAGAGAGAGAGAGAGAGAGAGGATACCTCCACCTTGCCAGATAAAAGGAGTCTTATTTAGAGCGAGAGAGAGAGAGAGAGAGAGAGAGAGAGAGAGAGAGAGAGAGAGAGAGAGAGAGAGAGGATACCTCCACCTTGCCAGATAAAAGGAGTCTTATTGAGAGAGAGAGAGAGAGAGAGAGAGAGAGAGAGAGAGAGAGAGAGAGAGAGAGACTCCAGCTGGCCACTTGAAAAGAAATTCTCATAATAGAGGTACCGGTTTAGACAGAAGCCTATTCTTTGTACTCAGTAATTACAATTAATTAGAATTAAACTCGGCCCAAGTACTCTAGTTAAATATGAATAGCTCTATGAATAGCTATGAATACTCTATGAATAGTTCCTTCTCTCCAGAATGCAGTTTGGAAATGACTGACTGGATGGCACAGATAACGTGGCAGTTCGATTCCGGTGTCATTCTGTGTCATGTTGCATATATTGAATATTGAGGATAACTTCTTACCGAAAGGTTAATATTAAAAAAAAAATGCGTGATCTGACCTTCAGCTTACTCGGGTAGGTAGCTGTTTCGCCTGACTTAATAAGAGAGAGAGAGAGAGAAAGAGACGAACAGTTTCACTTATTACGACGGTAAATGTATAGACCAAACCTGCTATGTTTAGACTCAGTATCGGCATTCAGCTACGTATATCGAGAGAGAGAGAGAGAGAGAGAGAGAGAGCTTCATTTAACTTATTGAAACGGTAAATCTAGACGAAACCTGGTAATATTTACGTTCGATCTTATAGTCATTACGCTACATAGGTCTAGAGAGAGAGAGAGAGAGAGAGAGAGACAGAGAGAGAGAGAGAGAGAGAGAGTTACATAAGGGATTAAGACAGAATGGATCGCTAATGAGGACGTCAGCCTGTCCTCCCCCCTACCCCCTCAAGAAAGGCGTTAAGGAAAAGTGGTGTTGACAACTCGTCCCGAGCATTAGAGTTCGATGGTAACAGTTACACAAGGCTGAGAACTTCCTTTTCAAAGATTCTATCAAAGGCTTTCGATTTAATGAGACATGAAACGAGAGAGAGAGAGAGAGAGAGAGAGAGAGAGAGAGGAGAGAGAGAGGAACAGTTTCGCTTATTACAACGGTTAAATGTATAGACGAAACCTCTTGGTAAGGTTTTAGACTCAATTTCAGTGTTGAGCCACGTAAAGAGAGAGAGAGAGAGAGAGAGAGAGAGAGAGAGAGGATTTCTTCGTCACCTAAATAGGACGATCAAGGGTTGATCAAAGCCCGGTTTGTTACGATGACCCAATAAAATCACAAGACATTGGTAGCTCGCGCCTAAGGAATCATTTAGTCTAAAACGCCAAATTATGCTCTTCTTCGACAGTCTGGGATTATCTCTACACACCAACTGGATAAATATGAATACTCTCTGGTCTATATTTTACCAAACACGACCACTTGTCTGCAAAGAATTAAATTCTGTTTGTGTGTGTGTGTGTGTGTACGTTTATTCTTAGAGCAAAGACTACCAATAGAAATCTGGTTGGTCGTGCGTGTGGCCCTTGTATTTTAAGACAAAAATTGACGCTTAAATTATACGATTAATTCCACGTTTTGAAATAATCATTGGTGGGAAAATCTTCAAAATACGGTTAACTTTTTTTTTATCTACTCGACTTCCACTGCAATATTTCATCTTTTATTTTGTCAGTGTTGTCCGTCCTTCCATGTATTAAATTTGACAGATTTAAAAATAAAGTCTGTATAGATTTTACGTCAACGAAAAGAATTCTGTCTAGATATCTCTATGATGGTAGTTTCGACTTGTTTATGTTATTCCAGCTTCTTATTTGTATAAATATTTTCCTGTCTGGAGGAATTAGCCTAATTATTTGAGCCAGTATTAATAATTAGCTGTTTTAATTCATACAAATTACTTTCCACTAAGTGGTTACCTATTTGCTTAAGTGAGAGGAATAAATATATTTGATGAAAATATCTCTCTTAAGATTGGCATATTCTCTCTCTCTCTCTCTCTCTCTCTCTCTCAGTGCATATTTAAATACCGTTTGAAGAGACTTCTGTACGACACTTACTTCACCATATACATGATACTTCTGTAAGACACTTACTTCACCATATACATGATACTACTGTACGACACTTATTTCACCATATACATGATACTTCTGTAAGACACTTACTTCACCATATACATGATACTACTGTGCAACACTTACTTCACTATATACATGATACTATTGTGCGACACTTACTTCACTATATACATGATACTACTGTACTACACTTACTTCACCACATCCGTGCATGATACTACTGTACTTCACTTACGTCACCATATACGTACATGACACAACTGTACGACACTTACTTCACCATATACATATATGATACTACTGTACTACACTTACTTCACCATATACATACATGACACTACTGTACGACACTTACTTCACCATATACATGATACTATTGTACGACACTTACTTCACCATATATACATGATACTACTGTGCGACACGTACTTCACCATATACATGGTATACTACTGTACGACACTTAGTACTTCACCATATACATGATACTACTGTATGACACTTACTTCACCATATACATGATACTATTGTGCGACACTTGCTTCACTATATATACATGATACTACTGTGTGACATGTACTTCACCATAAACATGATACTACTGTATGACACTTCACTATATACATGATACTATTATGCAACACTTACTTCACTATACACATGATGCAACTGTACGGCACTTACTTCACCATACACATGATATATACTACTGTGCGACACTTACTTCACCATATATGTACATGATACTCCTGTATGACAATTACCTCACCATATACATGATACTACTGTACGACACTTACTTCACCATATACATGATACTACTGTGCTACACTTCACCATATACATGATAGTACTATACGGCACTTAGTTCACTATATACATGATACTACTGTACGACACTTACCTCACCATATACATGATACTACTGTGCAACACTTACTTCACCATATACATGATTTTGGAGTCGTGGTATAGCCACACGTAGTGATTGGGGATCGTCATCGTCTGGAAGGAGACCTGTTTGGCGTTCTTGAAGAAGCTGTCTGGACGCCACAGGTTCTTCAGCCAATCCAGGTCGAGGAGCCTGGAATCAGAAAATAGGAGAAAACCAAGTTAAAAATGCTTCCGTACAGCGTATAATCAAGGCCACGGAAAACAGGTCTATCGGTGGTGGCCTGGGCAATATATCGTTGTCCGACGTACGATTATAACTAAATTTAACCTTAAATATAATAAAGACTACTTTGGCCAGAGGGCTGCAATTTGGTATGTTTGATGATTGGAGGGTGGCTGACCAATATACCAATTTGCAGCCCTCTAGCCTCAGTAGTTTTCAAGATCAGAGGGCGGGTAGAACAAGTGCGGACAGGAAAAAAAAAGCTATTAAGTATCTTATGATGACAATAATGATGATGATGTTATTGATTATTGGTGAAGATGGTGATTACCGTCATAGATTGTCACTATTAAAATAATGTATATATATATATATATATATATATATATATATATATATATCTATATATATATATAAATATATATATGTACATACAGCCTAAATACACACACATATATACGTTTAATGAAGTCACGTGCATCTACAGTGATTTTTTAAGTATATATACGTATATGTATACAAATATATATACATACATTCAGACATGAACCTTACCACCTCATTGACAGTTCTCGTATTCACTTCACAACTTTTCTTTCAACATAAAATAATCCCATTTCTTTCTGCAATTTCCACTGTGTGCCATATATTCCGAAGGCTATCTATATTACATCTCTATTATAATCATAATAAAAAATTTCCCTCAGTCTTTGTAAGCCAAATGCAGCTTTTCCCATTGATTGTCGAACGTCTCGACAAAAAGTTACATAACTACTGAACCAGACAACCTACTGGATGTATGAATACATAAAATAACTCTGCATATTTTAATATATCTATGCATTATGTCGATACAAATCAGAACGATGTCTTGAAGCATTATACTGAGGGGAAAGTGGGTAGACTCGCCATAACTATACTTGCAATCTTGATCGTATATATAGCACAGATCAATGAGGAGTGAGCTCTCAGCAATTTTGTGGTCAAAGTGCTTCATTATACTCCTCAGAGAGTAACGGAGAGAGAATGAGTGAGGTAGAGAGAGAGAGAGAGATAGAGAGAGAGGAGAGAGGACATCGTGAATAGAAACGGGGAGTGAATCACTCACATCAAGGGTGTCATCAAGGGTCCTCCATTCTCGAGAGGAAAAAGCTGGAAGTTCGAGTCGGAGCAGATGACGACGACGACTCGGATCCCCAGCCAGCAGAAACCAGTTTTTTTTTTATCGCTAAATGGCTGCCCCTATTAAACCTTTTTTTCGTCCGTTTGGGTTTCTGTTCTCTCCTCGTATCAATATATCACTCATAAATGGGATTGTTCGAGTCCACGGATGAGTTATTGTTGTTTATTTATGATATTTTCCTCACCGGTTTCTCTCGCGGTTCCTAGGTATCGAGTGCTTTGAGTCTAAGAGAGGGGGAACCTTTGTTTGCCTTCGTCTTACAGCTGAGTAAGACGTTTCATTCTTGTTATTTATCGCTCAGCAGATCTTTTACCTCTCCCTTTTACACACAATTGTACGCCCTATTTCTGTCCAGCGTGTCAATATCTTCATGATTTTTCTCTATTCACTGAGCTTTCGTCGCGTATTTTGTGATAGGCCTAACTGGGAAAGAGAATAATTTGAAAACGGAAATGTGGGTCACCAGTCACTTTAAAGATTGCACCCACTTGGGACGTCATTACACGTTCTTGATTTTCCGAGTGCAATGGTTAACAACAGTAGCCGCGCAATTTCGAAAAGTAAATGAAATAGTTTTAGGTCTAGACGCAGCTGTCTTCTGCATTGTATATCGCAACGTACTTCCTGTAATGCATTAATCTTATCGACACAGTAAGCTTTTAAAGTTTTAAACCGTTAAAAATAGATTCTCGGATTTAAATAGACTCATGCGTCATGCCATCATGACCTCCTGTTCCTGAGGGCGGACAATAAGAATTACAAAAATAGTTATGAAGATGGTCACCAGTAGACACTAATACAGCTGTCATCCGCCATACCATAGCTGAAATCAAATATTTGTTCCTCTCTACGAATGGTAAATGGATGAATAACTCAGAGGTTACGTACGTACATACAACACAGACATACATCTACTGTTGCCAATTGGTGTGTTTACCCTCCAAACTAGGGCTAAGGCTTACACAAAACCGTGGAAATAAGTGAATTTAGCGTATCCATTTGTAATATACATATTTGTAATATATATACATAAATATTAGAGCAGTTTTATCATTATTGCATTACTATGACATCTATTCAGGGAAAGTTTGTAAAAGCATCGAGGTATGTGTCAAGTTCCACTAAATTGGCAACCATGCATGAGTCCACGTATAAGTGAATCACGAAGATATGGAACGTGAATATTATAAATTAATTCAAATGCCACGAAGGAAAGTGGTATTTGCCTTTATTGATATACATCCATACGCATTGACTTCTTCCTGATTACTCGCAAAGATCTCGTGCCCTTGGTAGTGTAGTACTAATGCAAGGGGCAACGCTTGCATTAGTACTACACTATTTACTACAAATCTGGAAACCGTTTTCGATCATAGATAAAAAAGACAAAAGATGGGAAATAATATAGTGAAAAGGTTATGTTACCCTGTTAGTTACGTGAACTGCAGGTTGTTTTAATTTTTTTTTTTTTTCATGGGATTCCGCAGAGTAACTGCGTCTACTCCAGTCCCTGAAGACATTGAAGCATTATCTTCTGAACCGCTGGTCTTTGCAAGCTTAAATTGCAATGTAATCTTGCAGATATATTGGAAGACTACATACAAAGCTGATTGGTAAAGTTCTAATAAACAAGACGAGAAAGTTTGACTTCTTTCATTGCCTTTTTTGAAAAAGAGCAAAATTGTTTATTAGTATATTTCAACATATATAAGAAAATGAGTACTGGTTTAATACGGGTGTATAAATGCTGCAAATAGTTATATAGTAAATACTATTACATTTCAGGACGTTGACTTTCTTTGCATTATACAGACGATAGTTTCTACTGTTATTCTGTCGCCAAAAAAATTACAAAATAAATTCTAATAGGCCTAGCATACGGCATAAGTTAGGTTGTATAGGCCTAGCAAAACAAAAGACCCGATGAGAAATGGCAAATTAACAACTGATAGCATCTCCTCCAAGGGTGAATAGGCTTATAAGTAAGAAGAGGAACATAATTTCTCAATAAAAAAAAAAAAAAAAAAAAAAAAAAAAAAAAAAAAAAAAAAAAAAAAAAAAAAAAAAAAAAAAAAAAAAAAAAAAAAAAAAAAAAAAAGATATTGTATTCTACAAGATATCGAAAAATCTGTTACAAAACTCTTGAATCCTAACTGGCGCCAAGACACACATCGCTTCTCCAAAGTCCCACGGCGGCCCGTCTCAATGTCCTCCATTAGCCACTCACTCTCGGAGTGATTAATTCCTTTCACGATCGCCTCCTTCACTCGCGCCCTTGGGAACGACTCCAGGTCGCCCTCCAGAGTGTCGCTACATTGATCACGGAATCGGGGAGCGATCGCCCGCCATTTTCATCCCTCGAGAAGATGAAACTTTTGACCGGGAAACTCAACCGTAACAGACCGCGTTTTTTTTAAACCTTAGATTTTTATAGAATAATTCGTTCAAAGGTTGAAAATGGATATTTATAGTTGCCTGAGGTCTTTATATCCACTAAAATGGATATTTATAGTAGCCTGATGTCTTTATATCCAAGAAAATGGATAGTTGTATTAGCCTAGCCTATATTATACTCTTTATAGCCAAAAAATTGGATATCTATAGTAGTCTGAAGTCTTTATATCCGAGAAAATGGATATTTATATTAGACTAAATTCTTTATATCCAAGAAAATAGATATTTATACTAGCCTGAAGTCTTTATATCCGAGAAAATGGACATATGTATTAGCCTAGCTTATAGTATAGTCTTTATAGCCAAAAAATGGATATCTACATTAGCCTCGTCTCTATATCCTATGGATATTTATTTTAGACTAAAATCTTTACATCCGAGAAAATGGATATATTTGTATTAGCCTAGCCAATATTATAGTCTTTATAGCCAAATAAACTGGATGTTTACATTAGCTCGTTTTTATATGCAAAAAATAGGTATTTATATTAGACTAGTCTTTATATCCAAAAGAATGGGTATTTATAGTAGCCTAGTTTTTATATCCACGAAAATGGATATTTATATAAGCTAAAGTCTATATATCCAAGAAAATGGATATTTGTATTAGCCTAGTTTTTATATCCATGAAAATAGATATTTATAGTAGCCTAAAGTCTATATCCAGGAAAATGGATATTTGTATTAGCCTAATCTTTATATCTAAGAAAATCGATATTCAGATTAGCCTAAGGTCTTTATATCCAAGAAATCGAATTTATATCTGCTAGTCTTTATATCCAAGAAATGGAATTTATATCTGCTAGTCTTTATATCCAAGAAAATCGATATTTAGATTAGCCTAAAGTCTTTATATCCAAGAAATGGAATTTATATCTGCTAATCTTTATATCCAAGAAAATCGACATTTAGATTAGCCTAACGTCTTTATATCCGAGAAATCGAATTTATATCTGCTAGTCTTTATATCCAAGAAATCGAATTTATATCTGCTAGTCTTTATATCCAAGAAATGGAATTTATATCTGCTAATCTTTATATATAAGAAAATCGATATTTAGATTAGCCTAAGGTCTTTATATCCAAGAAATCGAATTTATATCTTCTAGTCTTTATTCCAAGAAATGGAATTTATATCTGCTAGTCTTTATATCCAAGAAAATCGATATTTAGATTAGCCTAAGGTCTTTATATCCAAGAAATGGAATTTATGTCTGCTAGTCTTTATACCCAAGAACATCGATATTTAGATTAGCCTAAGGTCTTTATAACTCTCTCATACTGTCCTATTTATAGTCGAGTGTTAAAAGGTCCACCAAGGAGGCTTCATAGGTTGTGTACTAGGCCTACGAATTTTTAAGATTAATTTTTATAAAAAATAACCGTAACTAATGTTCACCGTGGTTCATTCACTGCTGCAGTGAAGTTTCTCCAAAAATAATAATTTCTTGAAGAAAATTTTTTTACAAAAGTATAGTTGCTCAAATATAACTATCTTCAAAATCACTAAGAAGGACTTTTGTTATATTTTCATTTTTCGATACTTGCATAGGCCTATGGACCCCAGAATCATTTTATCTATTATTTCAATTTCTGATACATATATAGGCCTATTTTATATATTGATATTTAAATTCACATTTTTTTGTCCCGTTCTTTTACGAGAAATGCAGGACTTTGTTCCTTAGATGTTTATTAAGGATTGGTCAGTATTTCCTGAATTTCGACGTCATGTCTTTTACCCAGAATTCTCTGTCTTCTATTAGTTTCCGCTTGCGCATACGTACATATACACACACACTCTCTCTCGCACAATCCCATAACTCTAAACCGATAGCAGGGAAAACATCACACTAACTTCGATTGAAGATCTGTCCACTCTTAGCAAACATCGTTTGGAAACAAAGTTTGCAAACTGTTTTTGCAGACATTTTCTTGGTGACTGTTTTGTTTACAGCTTAAAAACTGTTTTTCAAAGTTTGCAAACTTTGTTTCCAAACGATGCTTGCTAGTGTGGACAGAACTTTTTTTAAAAGTCTCACCTGTATTCAGAATTCATGTTTTCGGGTAAGCGTAGTCTATGGTCGCTCCAAGTCTGGGCGAAAAATATGTCTGCAGCGTAGGTCTGGAAAAATGGAAAGGGTGGAAATTTATCGTTAAATAACATCATTTTCAAGATTAACATTAAAGTGGAATTTTTATACGTCACCTGTATATGATAGTTGAACGTTCAATGAATGTATTACTTGTTAAAAAACAAACTACAACAATGTATTACTTAACAGAAAACCAGACATACATTCGTCTATGTAGACGAAAATGAACCCAAAAGAAAGTTTACAATTTTTTAAAATATTTTCTTTTATTTCAGACTTAGTAGAGTCCATAGAAATTAAATGTTTTTTATCAAATGTTTTGCATTTTTATTTTAAAATATTTAATTCCGACTTAGTAGTCTGTGAACATGAATTTTTTTACTAGTAAATTACTTTCAGCTGGAAGACAATTACAATGATTACAACGATGCCGATGACAATCTTGATAATGAACACGATGAGAATTATGACAATGAAGATAATGACGACGGTTATAGCAATAAGTGACGACAATGACAATTACAATGATAAACATGATTATAATAATAATGACTAAGAATATGACGACAATGACAATTACAATAATAAACAAATTATAATAATAATGACAAAGAATATGACGACAATGAGTTACAATGATAAACAAAATAATAACAATAATGACAAAATATGACGACAATGACAGTTACAATGATAAACATAATTATAATAATAATGATAAAGAATATGACGACAATGACAACCACAATGATAAACATGATTATAATATTAATGCCAGATATGGACGACAATGATAATTACAATGATAAACATAATTATCATAATAATGACAAGATTATGACGCCAATGACTATTATAATAATAAACATGATGATAATGATTGACGACAATGACAATGACAGTGATAACTATTAAGTGCGGACAAAAAAGAGCAAACAGAAAAAAACATTCGGACAGAATTGCGGACAGAAGAAAAGCGCGACGAGTGGTCGGACAGAAGAAGCGCGGACAGAAAAAAGCGCGGACAGAAAAAAAGTGCGGACAAAAAAAAAAAGCAAAAAAACAGAAAAATGTGCGGCACAACACAAGAAAAAGGCTCGGAGAAAAAAAGTGCGTACAGAAAAAAAAGTGCGGAGGAAAAAAAGAAAAAAATGCGACAGAAAAAAAGTGAGGACAGAAAAAACAAAAGTGAGGCACAGAAAAAAAGGGAGACAGAAAAAGTGACAAGACAGTGTGTACAGAAAAAAAGTGAGGACAGAAAAAACCAAGTGAGGACAGAAAAAAGTGCGGACTAGTAAACAAAAAAAGTGCGGACAGAAAAAAAAATTAAAAGTGACTAAGACAAAAAAAAGTGTAGACAGAAAAAAAAGATGCGGACTAGAAAAAAAGTGAGGACAGAAAAAAACAAAGTGAGGACAGAAAAACAAAATGACCAAAAAATGCGGACAGAAAAAAAGTGCGACAGAAAAAAGAAGGACAGAAAAAATTGCGGGACAGAAAAAAAGTGACGAAAAATAATGAGAAAAAACAGAAAAAAGTGAGGACAGAAAAAATGCGAAAAAAACTATAACAAAGTGCTGACAGAAAAAAAATGAGGACAGAAAAAAGAAGTGCGGACAGAAAAAAGTGCTGACGAAAAAAAAGTGCGGACAGAAAAAAACAGTGAGACTAGAACAAAAAAGTGTCGGACTAGAAAAAAGTGCGGAACTAGAAAAAAGTGAGGACAGAAAACAATTGGAGTACAGAAAAAAAGTAGGAAAAACAGAAAAAAGTGCGGACAGAAAAAACGTGAGGTCATAAAAGTGCGGACAGAAAAAAGTGAGGACAGCAAAAAAAGTGCGGACAGAAAAAAGTGATGATACAGAAAAAAGTGAGGACAGAAAAAAGTGAGGACGAAAAAAGCAACAAAAAATGCATCGGAGAAAAAAAGTGGTTGACAAAAAAGTGGGAGGACGAAAAAAGGTGAGGACGAAAAAGTGAGGACTAGAAAAAGTGAGTAAGACAGAAAAAAAACGTGAGAAAAAACGAAAAAAGTGTTGGACAGAAAGTGAGGACGAAAAAAGTGAGGAAAAAACAAAAGAGAAAAAAAGTGAGGACAGAAAAAAATGTGCGCCACAGAAAAAAGTGCGGACGGAAAAAAAATGCGGACCGAAAAAAGTGCGGCCAGTGAGGACTGATTGCGGACGAAAAAGATGCGGAAAAAAAAACAGAAAAAAGTGAGGACACAAAAAAGTGTGGACAGAATAAGTGCAGACAAAAAAAGCGCGAACAAAAGTGCGGGAAAAAAAGGAGCAGACAGAGAACAGCGTGGACAGAAATTAAAAAAATAAAAAATAGCGGACAAAAAAAGCGCAGACAAAAAAAAAAAAAACATGCATAGTGGTCCAGGATTTTTAAGGCCAAAACATCATGAAATTGGACATAATTGGTACAGAAGATTTTTTTGTTTTTTTTTCGGATAGAATGATGTGTCTAACATTCTAGAAAAAAAAGTCCCAGATGGGAAAATCCGGGAACTTGAACAAAGCTAGTGTTTTCTCTAGCCACTGTCCAGTATGCTTACAACTACTGACTGTATCTTTGGTTGCCTATTATATACATTATTAGCGGTGCCAAAGCAGTTTTTTTCCCTTTGTAGTGACAGACTATATGCAAAATTTATTGTACATACTCTTTCCACTTGAAATGTCTAGATTTTAATTCATTTTAGAGATTACAATAAAAAATACAGGTATAGAAAGAAAAATCTGTAGGGCTTGTATATATAAAATGCTGTATTAAAGTTCTGAAAAAATTAAATTTCTACCTTTTATAAAAAAAAAATAATGCTTTCAATACAGCTAAACTGATATTAGCACTGAATTAAATGTATTTTGATAAATTCCAGTAAGATGAAAAATATAAGTTGATATTTATTAAACAACAATTGTGTTAGCAGTAAACACATCCTACCATTTTACAGTATAGTTCCACTGCTTGTACAAATATCTGTGCTTTGATGAAGTAAAACGTAGTTTCTAATGAGTTTACTAGAAATAAACTAGATACTAAAAAAATTCTGACCATCAAAAGATACATCTTAACAATTGGTGATCCAAACAGAAGTTCACTCATTAATCTATAAATGATTTACATTACTTTTCAGTATGCTAGGCACAAATTTACATTTCATATATGTTGGTCCTGTTAAAAAAGCATTCACAGCAAAGGGATACTGAAAGTTGTTTTATGTTTATCATAAATAGAGAAAATATTGCAATGTACGAACAAGAAAAGTCTCTTTCATCCACACAGATCAGAATAAAAAAAATAAAAAAAAAGATAGAATGACAGTATGCCTGACATCTGTGACTTTTCCTTTTACATAGTACATTCATCAATGTCATCTATATCATCATCCTCACAAATGTCACATAAGGAGTTGGAGCATCCTGACCCACATGCTTGGGAACATTCAAGGTTATTTTTACGGCACCAGCATTAATTTGACCCACAATCTGTCATACAGTTACGTCTGATAATAGACAACAGCGATGCTGGGGCAGGTTGTATATCTATCATTTCTGGAAGAAAGCTCCCTTTATCTAAACACCAACCCCAGTCTTTGGCATTAAGGGAGGAGACACCTTTCCACTGACTTGGAAATATACTCTCACGCTATGGAATTTAGCTGATGCAGAAGTTGGCGGTAAACTCTGACACATAAGGTGGGAGCTTTTCACTGATACTTTCTCACAGAATCTCTTATACTTGAGGTTGTTCAGGCTATCAGTGGCTTCACCATTGCATAAACTTACAAAAGCTTTTTCTCCTGCTGATATGATTTCATCAAAAGATTTTCATGCTGCATTGAATGTTTCAGCCTGTCAATGGAATTCTTGGTGTTTTGCATATTTCTTCAGTGAGGCATTCTTGCTAATGCCATATATGTGTGATGTAATATCGCAACCGAGGAATGCATGTATATAAAGAATGTCCCTGCACACTGACTCACCAAGTACTTGCTTCACTTTCTTGATATTCCACAATCAAGGTTTCAGTTTTGATTCATTAATAATGAATATGTTGTGGATATTTAGATCAGCATAGTAACACAACAAAACTAACAAGTCTTCATCATTTCCTATCAAGACAGTGTCTGATAATGCTGCTGATTCTTTTGTCACCTGTGTAATCAAGAAGTCAGCATGACCATCAGCATGAACAACTTTATGTCCGTTCAGTTGTAGCAAAATGATGAAGTTTGCCTTATTCTTTGTATTTGAAAGAAATATATCTTTTTTCTGGGGACACTCATCTCCTCTGAGAACGTGACTTCCATCCCAAATTTTTCCTTTCCTCTCCTCTGATGTGTGGCATCCTTTGTAGAAGGTGTTCCATAACCATCAAATACCACAGTTGCATGGCCATACTTCCTTGTCACATATGTAACATATTTTTACTTCACTCGTTGGTGTTTCTTGGTCAGCTTCACTTAATTCAGACCAGATGGCAGTGGCAAAACCTGATTTCTGGACTTCCCTCATCATGAGAGACTCATCGAACAGGGCAGGTGGATAACTACATAATTCGAAGTTAAACATATCCGCAGTAATATCAGATGCCTTGGCTGCAATCACCAACCGCTGGAAGAGAAGTTGAGGATCTACTTGTATGTGCTCACTGCCAGTCTTAGTTGCCAATTTTGTTGCCATAGTTGTTGCTTGGTCAGTGAGCTTAAAAATGTATTTAGTAACCGGTTGATTTGTCATCTTATTCAATATGTTCTCTCCTATAGTCTTTGCATTATCCACATCTACTGAACTACAGGCATGTATTCCTGTCATGATATTCCTCAGTTGTGAACCACATCATCAAAGGGACTCTTATCAGACAAAGTGAGTAGCAATGTACTGATATCTTTCATGTCACGAGCCTAGCGAGCTTTACTCATTTCTTTATTTTGTTCGCCACCATCATATCTGATGCCTGTAAGTTCTTGCATTGCCCTATTAACCTCAGTACATACAGGCAAGGACATCAGCCAGGTCAGTCTCTGCTGTTAGACCACCTCTGGTTTTCATGCTACGCATCAAAAGCTGTTCAATCACCAGATCAGTGGATAATCCTGCCCATGTTCTATCACTCCTTCGAGAAACATGAAACCCTCTAGTGAGCTTCTCATACAGATCTGAATGACTTTTCTCTAAGTTGACCATTTCTTGCAGGTAAATCCTGGCAGATTTAGGATAAAGATCATCCCCTCATGCAGCCAAATATGGAAGCGTTTCAGTTACTGCTTGCAAATGCAACTCCTAGCGGCCTAGGCATTCAGCTTTGGTGAATTTCATCGGGATTTGTATCATGCCATATACTGAAGCCACAGTTTAGCAGGACGGTCAGTAAGGGATGCTGATTTCTCACACAAAAGCTGCTGAATGCGGAAAATCACCTCAGAGGAGCAAATATCTGAAACTGTAACAGACCCATCTTTTTTCATTAGTCCATCATACATCTCTTTAGCTTCAGCAACATCTGGGTGTAATTGTGGATCACTATCAATAGGTTCACTTATTGAAGGCATGGGAGCATCCAAAGACTTGACCAGGAGAATGCGGGAGAGTGCAGCATACAATAACAGATGGCCTCGTATTGCTCTGGAAATGGCTTTGCCACTTAGCATATGGCCAACAGCTTGAGGAGCTATATATCAGCTGCAGTATCTCACTTAAGCCTGCACCAGCCATCAGATGGCCAATGCTCCCTAAGAAACTCATAATGGTGTGAAGTCCACCAAGTCGAAGGACTACATTCTCTAATGGGTATGCCTACTGGCTGTGCATAAATGATACCGAGTGCTTTGAAGTATAAAGGCTGGTCAAATGTAATGACTGGTGTAACATTATGACGCTTAGCATGTTCAGTAATGTAGCATAGTGTACTGAATATGCATGTTGTGTCACTAGGACTCATATCAATTAATGGCACGAATACGGTGGAGGACTTTCCAGGATGTACTCCATCATGCAAGAATTGTAAAGTGCTGCCCATGAAGGCTGATATGAACTGAATAGTAGTGATGTTTGCCAGAGTACATCACCTGCAGTCACAAATGGGATAAGATCATAGTTTTGATTACAATACTATGCATTGGGAAGTACACAACAGAAAGCATACTGCAAGTGCATAAGAGAAACCATAGTGCTAAAACTATATTAATGTTTCTGTCAGTGATACATGCAAACTTCTATATATCATTTGTATGCTATATTGGATATTCTTATGATTCACGCAATGCTTGCCACTTCATAGTGTAATCGAATCATCTGAAAAGATGAAAAAACACCTAATAGGAGGTTCTTTCTACTCCAAGTCACAGACTCTAACAATATTATTCATCCGTCCCAGCCTGAATATGGCCTGAAATGAGTGAAATCGAAAAAGAAAAGTGAATTATCATTACTTTCCCATATATTCTCGGACTGGGACTTTTAATATGTTGTTAGTGTTGCTTGACTGTAAACGAATCAGGAAAGATTTCTTCTGTATCATTTTTGTCCCCAAAAAACTGTAAAATGCCTGAACTATAGGAAAAACCGCGGGAAAAAAGAGCAGACAGAAAAAAGCGCGAACGGAAACAGAAAAAAGAAAAGGGCCGACGGACAGATAAACCCATCTCAGTAGCTTCCAGTCCTTAAAAATAAATAAATAAATAAAATAAAGGAAGAAAGAATCTCCTCACCATGGAATTCTCGTTAATGGAATCGATACCCATAACGGTGACGTGAAAGTAGACGATGGTGGGCTTCCCTTCCTTCTTCGGAGGCCTCATCTTGTCGTACAGCCTCTTGTCCTCTGGCATGATGTCGTCCAGGGTGATGCTCGTTATCTTCTCGCTGGGGTCAGGTCAGGACGTCAAAGTCAAGGTCACAGAGAGAGAGAGAGAGATACTTCACAATTATTTTGGTTAAACTCACAAAGGTGTATTTAAAATAAACTCATTATTTTTGCAAACAAAAATATCCATAAATTGATATAAGATAAGGCCAGAGAGAGAGAGAGAGAGAGAGAGAGAGAGAGAGAGAGAGAGAGAGAGAGAGAGAGAGAGAGAGAGGTGGGGATACTTGAAAATTATTTTGGTTAAACTCACAATTATGTATTTAAAAAAAAACTCCTTATATTTGCAAACAAAAATATCCATAAATTAATATAATAGAAAAAGGCTAGAGAGAGAGAGAGAGAGAGAGAGAGAGAGAGAGAGAGAGAGGAGAGAGAGAGAGAGAGAGAGAGAGATACTTGGCAATTATTTTAGTTAAACTCACAATTATGAATTTAAAAAAAAACTCATTATATTTGCAAACAAAAATATCCATAAATTTATATAATAAAAACTCTAAATTGTTATACGTGAGTTCGTCAAAATTTGATTATTAAACCGCTATTAAAGTTGAAGAATTCTCTTTAAATCAAAATGTAGTACATCTTAAATGCGAAATAAATATCTTAAGATACTAAATAATCATCCAAAATACAAAATAGACAAAATAAATTAAAAGAGAAAATAAATAATTTATTTTAAGTATTTCTTAACATCCTAAATACGAAATAAACGCGAGCAAAAATGAAAATAGAAGAAAAATAATTTAGTTTCAGTATTCTAAACATCCTAAATACAAGATAAATAAAAAAATAAAATTCTAAAAATAATTTTTTTCAGCATATCTAAACATCCTAAATACAAATTAAAAACAAAAAATAAAAGAGAAGAAAAATATTCTATTTTCAGTATTTCTAAACATCATAAATACAAAATAAACGCAAAATAAATTAAATTAAAAAAAAAAATAATTTATTTTCAGCATTTCGTAACATCTCTGTCAGAAGATTTCATCTTCAAACGACTTGACTTACATAGGTACGATCTCCCCCGCAGGGAATTACATCATATTTACTGCAAAGGACACGAGTAGCTTTTATGGGTACTTCCGGCTCCTCTTTTGAGACCTCGCGGGTCCAAGGACGTCCTCGACACTATTGGGCTTTGAGGGATTGTGAAGTTCCCCCTCAGGAAATAGTGGAGGTCAGTGGAAACTTTTTTTTTTACTAGTTATACTCAAAAGTAGTTCTCGAAAGTACAGCTTAAGTTGAAAAGTAAAAAAGTTGTCGAAAGCTGTTGCATATCATTTTATTTTTTACTATATGAATTTAGTGGCTTACGAATGCGGCTTATGAAGATATAACTGAATATAATCTATGAAAGTTATATATATATATACCTGGATATAACCTATCGTGAATATAACACAGATTTTAGCATAATCAACACCATACTGATGACGTAACTATGGCCATGACGAATAATCTTGCTAATAACGCAATTATCATAAGTATTAACATTCCAATTATCACTACCATTAATGCAAATGATGATGACACTGACGAGGACTATCGTGAAAGTGTACGCAGACTATTCTCTGTACTAATATCTGTAATATTACTCAAATAAAAAAAAACTCACTCAGCGTAGCAGTCGGTCGAAAGACAGAGCAAGATGGTAATTGAAAGCAAGAGATGTTTACTGGAAGCCACTGACATTATGCATTGGACGAGCAACCAGGCCTATAGATGTCTGCTGGGAGGAAAAAGAAAGATTGTATGTGAAAAAAAAGTACTAAAAGCTAAATTGATTTAAAGAATGGTAAACAAATTTATATTATTAAGCTGAGATTTACTTCGCTGAAGATTGTTACATGTTTTGTAGATAAATTCTACCAATAAAGAGAATGTAAGTGAAGAAAGTACTAGCCTAATTGATCTAAAGAATGGTATAGAAATTAATAGTATTAAGCTTAGAAGTTTACTTTGCTGAAGAGTGTTACATAATATTATATTGTTAGATAATTACACCACTATTTCAGATTAGTATTGGCATCTCTATACAATTCGCTAAGTGCCAAGTTCACGTAGATGAAACGGATGGTGCATAATGATGAATTTGACTAGGCATCCTTATAGTCATTTTGATCATGATATCATCGCAAGATCGATCTCACCTCGAGATCGAATCCAGGAATCTAAGAAAGAGAACCAATCAACTCTTCAATCTTAAGATACCTTTGAACAACGATGGACGGAACCCAATTCCTGACAGAAGAAAGACCTAACATTGTTCTATCTTCTCGCTGACTGTCGTGAAAGGCAACCACATCGTTAATTCGTCTCACTGGTCCGGAAACTGATTAAGTCTAATGGTCAGTCTCGAATTTCCACAACCTTTGTGTTGAGACCAACCAATTTCGATACCCGTGGACCTGCTGTCCTTATACAGAGCTACAGATTTCATTATTTTCTCAAATTGCTAACGACACTTAATCTTTGTAATTAAGAAGCTGCAGACTTTTTTCTAAACAGGATTAAACAGAGGACTTCGGAATTAAACTGATCGTCAAGCTTGCTAAACAGAGTACAATCAAGGCTATCCGAATATAGACCTACATCTTTCGGTAGTCTCTGTATAATGCTGGATGAGCCGCTGCCTATGAAACTCTTAACCTCAGCAGCCCGGTGGTGGCCTAATCGACAGTAAGAAAGGCTTGAAAGGTGTAAGGGGAGAAAAAGAGAATATGAACGGAGGTACAGTAAAAAGGAATGCAAGGGGTTGCAGCAGCTAGGGGCCGAAGTGACGCTGCTAAGACCGGTACTACCCCAGCGAAGGGAACATTTTCTAATGCGGAGGTAAGTTACGGTCAAGTACCTAAAAGTATTATATTTTATCTTCTATTTAGTACTTTTTGTGTCTAAAATATTGTTAATGTCCTCTACAGAGTATTTCTAACGGATATTAAATTGCTACTGTTCTTTCATTCATGTAACGAATTACAATTAAACCGTCATTATTTTCTTTATTGATATGGGGATATTGTGACAGATTTAAGCCTGACTTTTGGTGTAGTACGTGAATTATTACCCTTTATCTGCATTTCCCTTCATCTCTTCTTACTTCTTCCAAATGAACACTATATTCTTTGGAAGCTCGAATTTCGAGTCAATGAGTCGTCTTCTGAATAATAATAATAATAATAATAATAATAATAATAATAATAATAATAATAATGTCTTCTTTACAACTTCTGGCAATTAACCGCTACACTATCATTAGGCTTTATTAATTACTGTGTAATATTTTTTCATTATCAGCAATATTTTCCTTGCAGTATACTTCCATTTCGGTATTTCATTCACCAGTCTTGCTTACAAATAAAGTATAAATTTCGTTCCAGTCAGATTCTTAAATCGCACGTACTCTAGATCCAGCGTACGGTTTAGGTCTAAAGGTTTTTCACGTGCCGTTTTTTGGTCGTACTTTCATTAGCAACAAGATCGAGCGAGTCGTACTCTTCCTAAACTGTTTTTTCCTTCTTATTTTGAACGAGCCATGGCGGTTATTCTCGCTCGGTATACGTTCTGCTACGTTCTTCTTTACAATGGCGGTCTCCCACCAGTATAAAATATTCTTTCTTTACGAGCTTGAGTTTTCTGGCAACAATAATACATGTCTCGACATTTTGAGGTTAATTTGCTAACATATTTCGGCCAGCGATTTCTTGTGGGTGTAGCTAATCGTATTTAATCTGTTCTCCGAGGTTTCCACACACTACAGTCTTTTATTCTTTATTATCCTCAATCTTATCTCTCTCCTTAACTTTTCTTTTTCACATCAGCGTTATTTTTTTTAAAGATTCATTTACTGTTTTTTTTTTTTAAGAAATACTCTTCCTGTGCACCAGTATTCTTACTATTATTGTTGAAAATGCAAGGAAGTCAAAATCATCTTGTTGAAAATGCACCTCCTAACGAAAGGTCGTTAGACTCAAGTGGCTAATTACCTAATTAATTTAACTTAAAATTTAAAAGTAACCTCGATGTGAACTGCTATGAAGGATATATCAGACTCAAACAGTACTATAAATGGTGTAAATTTAGCTTGCCACCTGAGATATCATAGTATAATAGCTCAAAAGGATGATATAAAGGGAATATTTTGCTGATATAAATGGTTGTCGGAGGAAGGGTTATTTTTTTTTTTTTTTTTTTTTTTTGTGATGGCATCATTAGGAATAGCGAAACTAAAAATTAATGATTCTGTTTGATCTGTATCACGCAAGACAAAATTCTCCAGCCATAAAGATTAGTTTAACCCAGTTTTGGTAGATTTTTTAAGCGACAAAAGTTTAGTAAAACATACATCAAAGTACATGATAATCGAAATTCATCTTCATGGATGCCAAGTGTAAAATCCAATAGAATCCAATATTTCTTAATAAAGAACTCACAAAGCAAACGGATTTTTGATAAATAAAGTAATTACCCAAATCAAAACAGGTTCAATCGTCTGCCCTGTCACTCAAACGGGAATCTATTAAGAGATATGATGACATTAAATAGAAATGAAAATATTACATTATCAGAATATTTTATAGAGGCATATTTTTTTCATTGTTATTTACTTTATCCTAAAGGAAAGAGATGATATCGAGATATCTCTTAATTTGAGAAGATTTCTAATTAACTCTTTCCCGCGCTAATTATTATACACAATTATCATTTCATGAATATACCTGAAAATTAATCGCTAAGAATTAAATTCCAAAACCACACTCGTATTTCCTTACCTGAGATCTCACAGGGTGGGGTCTATCAACTTATCTATATTCGACGATAAATGGCTGCGATTTTAACGTAGTTCCTTATAGCACGTTCAAAAGAAGCAGATGCAGGAAATAATTCTGTCGTATTTGTAAATTGATCCTCTGTTGGGGAAAAAACACACGTTTACGAAACAGGTCCGCTCGGTAACGCGGGTGGTTGAATACTGGCGCGAAAATTGATTGAAGAGAAGGCCTCGTCTTCTCCTCCCCCTACCCCTCCTCCTCCTCCTCCACCACCTCCTCCCTCGCAATCCCTCTCCTCCAGACTGAGATTACAACGGTTTTGTGCCTCCTCCTCCTCAAGGGAGACATGATGACTCCCAATGGCTCCCATTTTAAGTCTCTGGTGTCCTTGTTTGTTCATGGCTCCGTCACCCTCTCTCATTTGCACGATTTGGTCTACATAGAACCAGGTAGCCGAAATTCGTATCAGTGTCCCGAGAGGTATATTAATGTTTATGTGGTTTCTAATTTATATCCTTATTGCTATAAAGACACCAGTCAGGTCTAGCTTAGCTCAAATTCTGCATTGCGCTGAAAGGAAGATATCAGAAGTTTTGGTCATAATTTCCTCTTTTTTAAATCAAATATGTGAATCGCTTAACTCTTTGCCTATATATTCAGTTATAATCGTAAGAATATAATGCCCCAAGGTTATAAAAGAAAGGTTATTCAGAATAAAAGGCAGAGTCATTTAAACGTTTAATAAAATAATTTGTGCAGGACATTATTAATAGTCTTATTCTTATTGGTGTTTCAGGTGTATCTGGGTACAAAAAATGCTGATTTGTCAAATTCATAAAACAGCTTGTAAAGCATTGTATTGCCTAAACAACAGTCTGCTATAATGAATGACAACCTTGTATCAAAAATTAAAATTATATATGTAAATTGTTTCACAAGCAAACTAGACGTAACGCCTTTCGATGATATTGTCCTTTGCTTCAATTGTGTAACTGTAGGCGCAAATCTTTCTGACGCTGAAGTCTGTATGCTATATGAATTTTATGTCCTTTTGAAACAGCTGCAACAGGCCAAAACAGAAACTGGATACAAATGGAGTTAGAATTTTTTTTATCTTTTTAGTGTCTCTTCTATATGATACTTAAAATCATGGGATAAAGATAGCCTAGCGTACAGGACTTCAGAGAGTATTCGTTAACCTAACCTGATACAAGCCAGGTGTACTCATATTCAAACACGATGCCTTTAGTGTATACTTCTTTATATATCTTTTCATCGCATGCAACATTGAAGTAACTATGAAAGTGAAATGTGGTTTTTTATACTTTTTTTTCTAATCCGGAATTTGATACAGCAATAAATCCTCGTCAATTCCTCAGCACAACAGAACGAGGACCAGAAGGAGAACCAAGCAGAAGTAAGAAGATCTGAGGTTATTTGTGGAGTTATGATCCTGAAGGCTGACGTCTCTCCTGGTTCTGTTTTCCCGCTCAAATGCGTCGTCGGTGACATCATCTGGAAAGAGAAGAAGACCAGTTAACTCGGAGTGGTGCCGTTACAGAGCCACATCCCACCTACTACTACTATTACTACTACTTCCTGATCTCTCACTCTATTTCCCCAAAGAACTTGCCTTTCCAAAAACCATTTTGAGAATGTCAATAGTATTCCTATAAGATCCTTAGTATTATTGATCATTTTGCTTCACTGGCAAGTTAAAAAATTAAAAAAAATAAAAGAGCTGAATATTCTTTCAAGTTAGGAGTTCTTTAGTCCAACTATACTCCGTTTTTTTCCATCTGTCCATCCGCTTGTATATCCTTCTATTTAACCGCTAAAACTTGTAACCCATAGAGCGGTAACTATCTAAATCCCGGGACGCAGTGTTACCATGCGAAAACACCAAAGGCGGATGGACAGATGGAAAAAAACAGAGTATAGGTATACCTCACAATTTGTTTATGGCTTATTCATCTATATTTGATTTTCGTTCTTTCATTAGTTACTCACTGTATATATCTATATTTATCTTTTTTATTACAAGTACAAGTACTTTTATAGTTATATATATATATATATATATATATATATATATATATATATATATTTATATATATATATATATTCCAAAGTTTAAAGTATAATATCTATACAGGAACATATATATTCATATATATATATATATATATATATATATATATATATATACTTACTCATAAATAGGTTGAAAGATAGATAAATATATTTATTACATTCTGCTTGTTTAAATACCACATGGCAGCAGATTGAAGTCTTATCTCCTCATTTCCGAGTATCTGGGATGCTATAAGTTTTTCACTGGAAAACTTGTCCATAATACTGGGTAATAGAAAACTTCACACATCACTTTGTTCGGCTTACTTGCAAGATGTTCTTCTGTTGTCACCAGTAGATTTTTACATATCCATGTAAACGTATGTATACGTATATATATATATATATATATATATATATATATATATATATATATACTGAATCATGAAAGTTTGGAACGTGATAAATCCATAAATAAAGGTATAAGCCACGAAGGAAAGATAAACAACGGAGTTTCTCCAAGATCTTTCGACTCAACGTCCTTTACTTAGCAGTTTGTCTGCTAAGTAAAAGACGTTGAGTCGAAAGATCTTGCAGTAACCCCGTTGTTTATCTTTCCTTCGTGCCTTATACCTATATATATATATATATATATATATATATATTTAATTATATATCATATATATTAAATAAGGATATATAAATTATACTCCATTAGTTAATATATGTATACATAATGCTAAATACAAGACCCTTAACTTTGAGTATATAATAATATATGCTTTTTTCTTCTAAATTCTAAGCTTGCTATTTTAATATAGAACACCCATCCATGTATACACACATAAATAGCCTACATACATATGTATGTTTTATTTATTATTAGTTTTTTGCGGTTTCGTTTGCCGTGAGATTTTGGTGTTTCTTAATATTCAGCGTAACATTTGAATATACACAAATATACATACACAAACACGAGAGGGCGCGCATTGCTTTGTTTCCCTCATCATTGCTAAGGAGTCTCCCATTCAATTTGTTTGTAATCAATGAATCACTAATTCCTATGAATTATGAAAGTATTGATTATGTTAATGTAACGACGCCTAAATGACATGGTATCAACATCTGGTTCTAGAGGCAAAAAAAAAAAAAAAAAAAAAAAAAAAAAAAAAAAAAAAAAAAAAAAAAAAGCGAGTTTCAAGGTATAGCCTAAAGTTCTCAGCTCCGTCGGTAATTAAACTTTTTAAATTTTTATTTTTATTTTTATCATGACCTCTTTCATGATAAATGCAAATTTCCGTCGGCCAATGATTGCTTATTTGATTATTTACTCTTCGTACGTCGTTTTCCTATAGTAAAATTCCTTGGGTGACTTAATATTTAATCTAATTGTTGTTCGCAAAAGGAAAATCTCGTTTCTTAGTGAGATCGGAGCCAGTAGAGAGGAATGTTGCCAGAAATCGTGTTTCAGAAACCTTCAGTTAAAATCGCTGTCTCTTACAGTTAATATCATGTATAAGTATAATCTGTATGAAAAAGGCGCTATATTTTACAGTTAAAAGTTGAAAATGAGGCAGAAACTACAAACCCCAAGACAGCGTAACGAGATTTGCCCGCAAATTCTGCTGATTTTAGGAAAAAAGAAGCATAACGCCACCACCCACCTTCTGTCACATATTCCACGAAGCTGACAGGCTGACACGAGCAAGACGCAGCTTCTTCTACCTCCCAAGATGCGAACAGCTGCTGCTCCTCTACGTCGGAATCGTTGGCAATAATACGAACGGCCACGGTCTTCCGAACGAATCGATTCGGAGCGCATTCGTGGAGCGCCGGGCAAAAGGCCTCGCTGGGACACTTCGCCAAGGCTACCTGTTGAGTCAGGTCCATCCAGTTGATCAAGTCGTCGTTCTGCTCGAATATTTCGGCCACTAATTTGCTGGCGTACGAGAGGCCACAGGCTAATTTCGGTAAAGTTAGTTCTTTCTGCTGTTTCTCGTACAATTGCCGCAGTGACGGCGCCGTCGGTTGTATGTCGGGACCTCGTTTCTCAACTTTGGCGATTTCCGTCAAGTTATTACGTTCCGTCGCGTCGTCGCGAGTAGTGTCGTTGATTTTGATGACGTCCCCGAGCTGCCCATCGTCCCTGACGCTTTCCCCAGCTGATGACCAATGCACTATGACTATAACGAAGGCAACTGTCACCGTCAGCAGCGCGCAGCCAAGCACCACGACCAAGACGGTGGCATACTTCGAATTCTTCCCCACCAGCCTCACGAACTCGGCGCACGGGCAGCCGTCCGCATCAGTTGGCACACTGCTGTCGTCTCTGGCACTTTCTGGCACGAACCTCCTGCTTAATCTGTCAGACGAGTGTCGATTGGGCAACAGTTTCACGTCCATCCCAGGTTTCTGCGGCCTTGAGTCGATGATGTAGAAGAGGCAATTGGTGTTGACGAAGGAGAATTCCTCCCGCACGAGCGAAAGGTTTTCGTCGCGGACGATGATGGGAATTCGCAGGGCTTTGCCCTGCCTGATTGACCTCTCAGGGGCAGCCATTTTGATCTGGTTTGCCGCGCAGACCACCCTGCTTGCGCGCCTGCACAGGACGGAATCGCAGAAGATCGCACTTCCGTCCAACGTCTTCAAAATTCCCAGTAACTCGTCCGTTCGTCTGTCTGGGACGTTTTCGTAGAGCATGGAGTTTCTCTCCATTTTCAGCACCTGAGATCAAAAGAATTATTCGTGGAGTAATGATTCAAGTAACACGCAAATCGAGCATCGTATGCTTGTATCGTCAACCAGAGGAAAAGGGCGGAAACACAGACAGTTCGAGCGTCTAATTGGAACTGAACTTCAGGAGGGAAACCGAACCGGTACAGGTGGTGCCACTTTGCGGTGGAAAAGATTCTAGCAAAACGACGCTCGTGTATAAACATGCGTGAAGGACACTATTATTGTTTCCCTGCTCATAGATCAAAATACATTTCTCTCTCTCTCTCTCTCTCTTTCTGTGTGTGTATATATATATATATATATATATATAATATATATATATATATATATTATATGTATATAAATACATTCCTCTGTTAAAACAGGACACGTCTCAAGTATAAAAGGCCCATTTACTGCTTGATAAGGGTGGAAGTTAGTCCACAAAAATATAGTCCTTAACTTTAAACCATATATATATATATATATATATATATATATATATATATATATATATATATATATATATATATTATATGTATATATATATATTATATATATATATATATATATATATATATATATATGACAGGAATATGTGACCATGAGGACAGTGAAACAGTGGAGTGTGAGGTCTTTCGCCTTTAGTCGAAGATGCTCTCGAGCAAACTACATAAAATAGAAACAAAAATTCTATACACGAAATTCTCAGCCACTGTCCAGTGGTGGCCTGTGTTGTTGGCACCTATAGGGGTGCCAGAATCACGATCATGACTAAATCTAACCTTAAATAAAACTACTGAGGCTAGAGGGTTGCAATTTGACATAGTTGATGCTCAGAGGTTGAATCATCAACATGCCAATTTGCAGCCCTCTAGCCTCAGTAGTTTTTAATCTGAGGGCAGACAGATAAAGTGTGAACAGACAGACAAAGCCATCTCAATAGTTTTATTTTACAGAAAGCTAAAATTGACTAAGAAGACTTCTTTTTTTTTAACAAACTGAACACCTGTCTTGGATTAACCCAGTTAGTGGATCTTGGTACCAAGAAGAGGCTACGGGTATTACCAGGAATTACTATTAATCCTCACTGTCTCTTTTCAACCTTCCCTGGCCATCTTGTGGAGAATGGTGCCAGGGGTCCATATAAACCTGAACTTCTTTTTTACCAATATTTTTATTTGTTAGCTTCATTAATGCAGATTTAAATGTTCCTGGGGAATGATTGCGTCTTGTAATTATACAAATTATTGCTAAGGCATTTATACTTCAGTGTGCACAAAAGATCATATGATTATTCTCTTGGTCAGTTCGAACTGAAAATTTCTTGCTTTTCTGGCCCAGATGAAATGAATCGCGTGGAATATTATAACCAATGTTCCCCCTTTGAACTAGAAAAAAAAATTTCAGCTGCCTAAAATAACATTTAGAAACTAATCGAAAGTTATTATCAGATGATATTTTTTAAACAAACTCACAATGTTTTTTGGACGTCTGAATTACGACACAAAAAACATGAAATTCAATTTTTCTTTTGAAAATGTAAATTCTTTTCTGATGTATCATGGCGAACTGATAGGACGCCATCATTCCAGATCATGGAAAATTAGAAGAGGTACTACACAACATATCTACCCTGTAGGAGGGGCATTACTTAAGGGTCTTTGCAGCGTTCCTTCGGCCCCTAGCCGCAACCTCTTCCATTCCTTTTACTGTACCTCCGTTCATATTCTCTTCCTTCCATCTGACTTTCCACCTTTCCACCCTCTCTAACAGTTGTTTCGAAAGTGCAACTGCGACGATTTCTTCCTGTTACACCTTTCAAACTGTCTACGTATTTCCCTTTCAGCGCCGAATGACCGTATGAGATCCCAGTACTTGGCTTAAATTCTACTCTATTCTACAACATTTGGAAAAGTATTTGCTATCGTATGAATCGTTTCAACAATTTAGAGAAAGTTTTTATTTTAAAGGCACCAGAAATCTCGAGTTTTCCCAGTCATGCGCCTCATATAGAACACCTGCCTGCAGTGAGTGCTCTGAAGGTCATCTTGAATAAATATTATCTTGTTCAGATGCCGTCTTTGTCTAGAAATTGAGTCTAATGCTTTCTTTGTGTTACTCGTTTAAATCGTTCTTCCTTATTGTTGTCCATAATTCCTTATGAAAGAGCAGGCGATATCAATTAAGGTAATAATTATAACCCTTTTTTTTTATTATACGTGAAAGTTAGGATTAAAAAAGTCACCGCGATTCAATATAATATTTTTCTAAAATACCTTCATTTTAATGTCAAAATCACAGCGGCTTTGAGCTACGAATTTTTGCTGGAATTTTCTATTATGAATGTTGATGAAAATAAATTTTAAAAAATGAAGAAAAATTTTTTTTTTTTTTAGTTTTATTTCATAAATCAAATCTTTCGAGAAAGTCTTCAGAACAGTTCCCCTCAGGGAACAAAGTTCTACATACACCCATTTCTATATTGTGTGGTCGACAAATTATGTAATGATAGCTTCGTGCGGCAATCTACTTTACATTTACCATAAAGTGTTTATTACTAACACCTCGGAGTAGGTGGCGTGTAGATAACAAGTGGTTGTCCTGAACAAGCCAAAATTTCTATTGTTTCTCTGGCTTCACGCGTAACTGAATATTTAGGACTGTCGTACACAAAAATAAATAAATAAAATTACGTTGACAATTTCAGCACATTTTCTTTTCATTAGTTTTAATATCCTTCTAAAATGCATGTAGCAATATCTACCAACATGATGTTGCAACACGATTTAGAAAAAATAATCTTAATAAAACAAAGCCAGTAACAAGACAAAATCGTTTAGAACAGACCGCTACTTCAACTGATGATGCGATGGAAACTTATAAGGACTGATTCAAGTCCACCACATATTAACAAAGTTTGGCCCAAGGTATCTGGTTACGCTCCAAGAACCAGATTGTTATAAAAAAAACAGAAAACGAACAATATTCGAACTGTAAAATCACCTTGTATTCTCAAAATTTTAGAATTTCTCTTATATTTCACGAGGTGCAGCCATTTTTGTACTTCATGATATCCAGCCACCCCAGAAACACAATAACCCTTGGTCCCCTACCCCATCATTCCTGCCCTATCCCTGTTTCATTACTATGTACCAAAGTATCCAGCCTTTTCCTCTTGAAAAACTCAGCTACCGTACATTTCTTAGTATCGTCACAGCTACGCATATGCCAACTCCTAGAATGAATTAATCTGTTCCCTCTTCTTCCTTTTTTTTTTATTACAAAATGCAGGTATGTGGCTGCTAACACGATGATTCAAGGCATTTGGTGACTTACGTCTAACAAGCAACGAGAACACTATTGTTTCCTAGAATTCCACAGGAGTGAAATTTTGATTGTCAATGAAAATTTTCATGGTATGTTAGCTGCTCCACAGACGCACACAGAAGTTCCATTAGCAGCTTGCCAAACTCAAATTTACACTGTAATTATCTCTTGTGCTCTTTCGTGCCCACGGGATATGAAGTCCCTTTTATTTCAGTACCTCTTTCACACCATCTATAAAACCCCTTCTTCTCCCCCCCACCCCCCCCCCGCCAAACACCCCCGCAACTTCTTCCCCATAAACTTTCAAATTATACATCTCACTCGTCCTCCATATTTTCCAAATACACAAATAACCCATCCCAAACTCTCGTTCAACCATCCTTTCATCTACGCAACTCTTTTTACCACTTTTTTCCACATAATCCCTTTATAATATCTATATATATATATATATATATATATTATATATATATATTATATATATATATATATATATATATTATATATATATATATAATGACTCAAATTTGTGCATAAGCAATTAAGTTGTCATAGGAATAACGAGGACAAAAATTTAGAAGAAAATAAAGGCGCGAAAAAAAAAACACACACACACACAAGCATCTAAGACACTAAAGGAAGTACTGAATCAAGCGACAAATCAAAAGGCGCTCCTTGAATGCACTAAATGAGGAACGATGGAACCGCTGGTCTGCTCTAAAAATAAACTCTCGAGATAAAGATGCTAAACCGTGTGAGAATACGAATTTTCACCCTCTTTTATATTATTTTTCCCCTTTTATAACCGTAGTCAAATGACACGATAAAATACACTATTCAGTGGACTTTTATCGTGTCATTACATCCAAGGTCAACACTAAGGGAGGCATTGTCCTCGACGCCCATCTCGCTCTGCGCGAAAAAAAAGTGGCAAGGAAAGAAATGTCACAGTCGCGAATAGAAGCAAGATTCAATCCACCGTTTGGGAACTTAAGACGTTGATATAGCGTAAGATATAACGCCGCAGTCTAAGGTGGTGGTTATATAGCGAGGACAATGAACGTAACGAGCCCCAATTGCCGCTGAATGGCATTTTCCTCGGGGCGAAATGGTCGAGAGAGGGCGCGCGCGCATCCAGACAGTCGTCTGATTGTTTGTTTACCTTTTCGACCGTCCTGGCTATTTCGCACCCAGTCACTGTCAGTCTGCTCCGCCGTAAACACCCCCGCAACAGAAGTGTCATGAGAGCTCCCGCGGGAATCGGCTGCGCCCTTGGTTAACGATGTTGCTCGGGACTCGACCATGCCATGCGAGACTGATGAAGACGAAGAAGAAGCCGAGGAAACAATATGATCACCGCGAAGATAATGCGCATTCTCAGAAATAAGGTCCTGCTCACGATCCTCATCCTCCTGGGAGTGGCCTATTGCGGACTGTCCCTCTGGTCCGAGGTGAGCCTTTGTCGTTCGTGGTGTTGTCCTTCTGAACCGCCATGTCCTTTTTAACGAGTTTGAACACTCGAGGTTAATTTTGTTTAGGTCGTTCTGGACTGTCTTGTGAATTTGCCGTACTTTAGGTCAGGCTAGGTCGATGTCTACTGTGTTAGGTTAGGCTAGTTGCCAGGTCACATGACTCGGTGACTTGAACTAGCCTCTGCTAGCCCTTTTGTAAGCAAGGGAGTATTCCGGTATTTCAAAGTAATGGCTCCGCACGGATTTAGGGTAAACGACCAGGCCACAACATAGCGGCAACCTCTCCCGGAATGCGGCCACTTCCTGAAGAAGCATCTGAATTTTGCCATTATTTTGTAATTTAGGAGTAACCACTCCATTATTTTGTAATTTAGGAGTAACCACTCCATTATTTTGTAATTTAGGAGTAACCACTCCATTATTTTGTAATTTAGGAGTAAACGCTCTATTATTTTGTAATTTAGCTAGGAGTAAACACTCCATTACTATTTTGTAATTTAGCAAGGAGTAAACACTCCATTATTTTGTAATTTAGGAGTAAATGCTCAATTATTTCGTAATTTAGGAGTAAACACTCCATTATTTTGCATAGAGGTCTCTGTGTGCTGCCTGAATGGCCCACAACTCTTGACTGATGCTCATAGCAGCGAATTCAAGTACTTTTTCGGGAAGGTGGCCATGTTCCGGGAGAGGTGGCTGCCATGTCACATCCCAATCGTATACCCTAAGAAACTGTTCCTCAAATGTGAGAGTCATTAGGGAGCCATAGCCTATGTTCAAGAAGGGATTGACTTAGGTAATCTAGGTATTATAAAAGGGACCAAACTACCTAACCTATCATACCCTGCACTAACCTAACTTAGTTGCCCGTGTTATTTAGCTTGGACACTGCCCCTTTCCTGATGGCCTGGTGAAGGGATCTCCACTTTTTACGAAATGTCCCTCTGTAACGTTATGCGTGTGTGATCGAATTCCAGGATGGCCAGCATACAAAACCATAGGGTAAAAAACCGCATGGTACAGGGATGGACCATGTATGATCAATGTGTACAACCCCAAGAAAAGTACATTATAACGCGTCCTGACACCGGAGTAGAGGTCTTTAGCTCCGTTTCTCACCAACAAGAAGTCGCGTCTGATGCCCATCTACGATGTCAGGACGCGTTATAAGATACTTTTTTTGGGGTTGTACACATTGATCGTACATGGTCCACCCCTGTACCATGCGGTTTTTTACCCTGATCAGTTCTGAGGTTAATTTCAGGTTAGTTACAGTTTACCAACAAGAAATAGTAAATTCTGAATAAGCAATCAAAATACTATAGAAAAAGTAAATTTCCAAGGAAATACACAATGCTCAACAATTAGGTACGTACTTGGATCTACTATTAGATCTATAGTATACTGCAAGGTATTGATAACAAAGCCTTAGGGAAACCATTTTTTTCCTGTCAGTTTGACATAATTATGTACTGAGTACTGTTAGGAAAGGTAGGTTAATGGAAGATAAGATTAGGATGCATCCCCGATGAAATATGTTTTTGATTATTAAGGAAGCCACAGCCACTAGTAGGAGACGCTAGGTTATGCTCATCTCATTTAGGCAGTCAAAGGTAAGGAAAAATACACGAGGTACTTTTGATACTTTAAGCCCAAGAAAGGTTATTTTTTCTCCTTTCAGTGTATTTTAGTTAAAATAACTCTTTAGGGGTGTAGTAAAAGCCTTATATAGACCATAGGTTTGTGTTTGCTAGCCTATGCCTATGGGATGTAATTCTCACTTTGGGGATTCCAACAGAAGGGTTTTGTCAAGTTAATAACCCCTTACAATTGGGTAATGTTTGTTTGATTCATGGTTGGACGTGTGTAGAGTCATCTGTGAAAAGCGCTGAGATTGTGCGATGTTCAAAACTAGTACGAAGAAGAGGAAGGAAAAAGATAAGAATACTGTAGAAGTTAAATGAAATAGAGGAAAGATCAAACTATCATACAAACATTATCTCACAATTAATGAAGCAGCGCATAAAGATGGAACAATAAGAAAATACTGGATAAGTTGGCAACTTCCGTATGTTGCTCTGATGAAGTTGATGAAAAAATATGATACATGGTTCCACTACAAATGTTTCAGGTATTGAAGACAAATACACACCCATACTTCAGAATGACAACATATTGTACACTGTAACAATTGTAAGAGGCCTGAACAAAGAACACACACAAAAAACTCATTGAAGAAGAACTTTAAGAAATAAAAGCAAACAGAGATATAAGCAAAGTCTATCCAGAATTTGGCTATGAAAATTAGGGATGTAATTATCAGCATTGGTGAATTTTAGATATATATCTGTGAATGAGAAGGGTAAACGTAAACCCAAAATAAAATATAGTATATGTCCTGAAGGATGAAGATGACATTGTCAATAACATGTGAATACAAATCCCTGGATACGTAGTTTCATTCACGAAGAGGACGACCGGAAAATTGTAAAGTAAATGAAAGCCAAAGATGACAAATATCTGCGCTATATCTTCAAATGCACACCACAAATACAAAAGGCTATCTATGATAAAGGGGACGAATTGTGTACACTGTTTAGCCGATACAGAGTACTATATGACTGTTGCATGCTCTGTCAATGTCAGGAATTTGGTCATCGCCCAACAAATTGTAAAAATGACTGCTTGCCCTAAATGTGGTGAAAATCATGAATCAAATGAACATGCCAGTAAAATATTTAAAAGTGTAAAAATTGTGTAAAGAAAAGCCACAGTTATTCAAAACATAAGAAATATGATGGCAATAAGTCCATAGTATATAAAGAAATGTCAAAGGCAAAAAATAATAAGGATCATGGTTTTGACTAATTATCTTTTTGCAATTTAATTAACATACAGTCCATAGGAAATAAATTCAACACTGATTAAAATCTTATAAATGATCACAGTCTAGATATATGCATGCAAACAGAGACTTGGCTAAGTAATAATGTAAGTGATTATTCTAAAATAAACAAAATAACCCAAGGGCCTCACAACTTTTACCATATACTGAGAGTAAATAAAAACTGTGGTGGGATGAGAATCTTTGTCAAAACAGTATGTATCTATAATGAACCAAAATGTGTTCTTTACACTTGAATACATGAACACCAAAATTGCACGCATCAACAAACATATACAAGTCATAACTGGTTATAACCACCAATCACAAGTAAGAGATCGCTCCTAGAAGAATTCAGTGACTTAGACTCGTTACCTGATAACAGAAATTATCCAGATTTGTGGTGACTTTTAACCTACAGCTAGATGATAATGATGAAAAATATGTCAAAGAATTTATAATTACTTGAAAGCCACGACCTCATAAATGTTGAGAAAACAGACATCATTATTGAACCATACCGTTGACTAATATTAAAAACAAAAATGAGATTGTGAATGACATATGAGGTGAGCCTGAATGCATTATATCTCCAATACATAAGCTAGTTACATTTAGTAAAAATATCTGGAAAGGCTTTACAATGAAAAAAGCTATCGCCCACAGAACCAAAACCAACTTGAAAGCTAATGAATTTATTGTTGAGAGGATAAAGCAAACCAGGCCAATAGTGCATGTGTAATTTAAGGAATATAATTTGTCAGGCGACCAGGTATGTGTAAGCTGTTTTACAGTCTATAGCAAAATTATATTGACATAAAACTACAATGATAAATGTCCAGAAGTTACAAGGCAAATAATAGTTATCAAGAATTCTAAAGCACAAGGTTGAGTATAAACTGTATACTGATGATACTCTGTTCTGTGTTCCTGTCGAAACTGTAGAAGATGCCATTAGTAAAGCTGATGCAATAATGAAAGATATGAAAGACTGGATGTAAATGAAGAAATTAAAACTTAGTGAAGTATGGTGAGGGTAGTATTGAAGATCCTATCCCACAGCAACACGGTTATGACACTCTCGGCTCCTATATGCCCACATAAGAAATGGTTTCTGGACCTTATCACACTGCTAGTAGACTTCCCAAGACTACTACCTCAGAAGAGAAGTCTTCACAAACAGCCGCACTTCCATCAGTTCCACCCAGGATTATCTGCTCTGACTCTGACAGGCTTCAGACTGTCAGGGAGCTTATCAGGGCGAAGGGTTTTTCAAGAGAGCTGCAGAAGCAATTGCAAAGTTCAGGCACCAGTCTTCCGCCAAGGTCTACCAAGCAAAGTGGGCAGTCTTTTGCAGCTGGTGTCAAAGGCATGACATCTCGTCTACTGAAACTTCTCCAGACCAAATTACAGATTTTACTTTTTCGGAGGTCTTCTCGGAGATAAGATATATCTATCATCAAAGGTTACAGTGCTATGTTAAACTCAGTTTTTAAACATAGAGGAATTAGACCTGATCAAGTCTTTAGATATTTCGAAGCAAGAGAAGTCAATTTCAGTTACCCAAAACTTAGACGATCTACTCAAATGGTTGTTGGGCTCCCCATTCAAGCACCTTGGGCTCCTCTCCTTTAAGGGATTTGATGAGGAAGAACCTGTTTAAATTGCCTTGGTCATGGCTAAGTGGATTAGTGAATTTCAAGCCCTTTATAAAAGGTGGGCTTTTCAAAAGGAGATGCTCTGTTTGCTCGCTTTAGGATTTTTGGCAAAGAACTGTCAAGAACGTAGTTGATATCCATGGACCAGCAGACCTGGAGGGAGAGTTCTTTGTCCTGTAAGAGCAATGAAGCACTATATTGAGAGGACTAAGAGGATCAGAGGCCCCTCTCGGAACCTTTTGGTGCTCGGTCAAGAACCCCTCACATCCATTGCCCAAAAATGCTTTGGCCTTCTTTATGAGGGATATATAAAGTAAAAGCCCATGAAATAAGGGCAGTCGTCACTTTGTTAGTTTTTAAACTTAATCTTTCGCTCTCCATGATCGTATAATCTACCTATTGGAGGTGCAGATCAGTGTTTGCTTCCCATTATTTACGTGATGTGGAGAAGATTGTATGAAAAATCCAGTACATTAGGTCTGTTCTCCGTGGCTGGTATGGTACTGGGGGATAAAGGAAAGGAGGTATTCCTTCTTTTGCACTATTTCCTCACCTTGATAAAGATTGATGAGTTCTTGGGAACCCTAGGGGTACTGTGTACCTGGAGTACTCACCAGTCGTTGTTTTATGAATGGGTACTGGTAATTTTTATGTGTGGTGTATGTAAAACTAATCTGGTCAATTTGGTGGTGGTACTGTGCCCAGGGCAAGGGCATTTGTTTTAGATTGTTAAGCTTTGTCAGCCATTGGAGTACTCCGTTGCAAAGCTCCCAATGGAGTAGAGGTGAGCCAAGGCTATACCGCCACGCCACTACAGGCCGAGATGGGCACTGACTAGAGGCAGTATCTACCTGCTGTAGCTCTCTCACCAGGTAAGGTTATAACAAGCCTTTCACAATGCTAGCTACCTTTCTATTTCAAATTTATGGCCATCACTGAGATAATAAAATATTTCTATATATGTACATACTTAAATAATTACGTGATCAGAGTCCTCCCTTTTCCCCTCTCTTGGACAAGGGCACAAATGAATTGATATCTCTAGCGGTGTTGTACCTATTCTTCCCTGAAAGTGGGCGGGGCTTACCTACAATAAAACAAAAGAGCGCTTCAGCGATTTTCAAATTTTGAGCTGCCATGAGGGTTAGAAACTACTAATAGCTATGTAACTGCTTGGTAAGTATATATAAAACCGTATTTTATTATAAAAATGTCGTTTTTTATGCCATGAGCATTTGCATATCCTCTGCTTGAGCCATTAAGTAACTAAACTCATTTTTGCAGAATTCTAGTGCAGTAAATGATACCGAAGGTGAAGTTGCTGGGAGAGCAGAGTTTCGATGGGGTCCAGAAGCAGGAAATGGCACAGGAACTGATAAAGTGACCACATGCAGAAATTCAGTCCAAGGGAAGGTTCTGCTTGCAGATGACCAAGGTTAGTACATACTAGTAGTATGCATAGACCATCTGTAAAAGTTACAGTTATTCTTATTCCTGTGGTTTATCTATACTAAGGGGGATTTTTATGTTGCTCTGTAGCTATAGGAGTTATTTTTTATGCTTGTATATTTTTAGTACAGTAATTCATTTTGTGGTACAGGCAGTCCTCGGTTAACGGCTGGGTTCCCATTCCGACGGGCTTGATGGTAAAGTGAAAATTGCTATTAACCGAAACTTGTATGTGTATGGCGCCGATAAGCGGAATTTGGCATTGATAATCAGTTAGTGGTGCCTCTGTTAGGTGTGTATTGGCACCATAACTATCATCATCACTAATAACTGGAATTCTGTGCACGAGGCACCAAAAATCACCTATTTTATGGTGCTAGACAATCGCCATAACGGGATAGTCATTAACAGAGTCTGCTGATAACCTGGCAAAAGCGCCATAAAAGTGGACCGCTGATAACCGGGGACTGCCTTATTTGGAATGAATATTACCTACTGTTACAGATCACCAAAGCTTTACGTTGATAGTTGCTGTCAGCATTTAAGGTAAAATCATTTGGCTTTCCAGGATGATTGTCTAGTTCACCTGTTTGCCTCCAGGTGTATTTCTTCTTGCCGTAAGGAGAAAGGAATGATTAGATAAGTTTTAAAGTCATTATAGTATATGGGGAGAGGCGCATGTCACATTGAAGAAGCAGTTAGACAGTTACCCTCCTCTGTCCCTTCTTCCATACGTCATCCTATACCTAGACTACCTTACAACATCAGCTTTACCTTCTGCTCCCATTCAGTCCAAGAAAAGTGTATTTTGAATTGGACAGCTTGTAGGTCTTATTCTAGTATTAGCTATTAAGGATTTGGCTGAATTCTGATTTTGAGTAACCCCAGTATATAGTGTGTGCTCTTTTTTTGCGGTCCCCAAGCCTAGGACTGCCCTTCAAATGTTGGAAGTCTTTTCTGTCAGGGAACCAGGTCAGCTCTCGGTGTGAGGTTTGTCTGTAATGTCTGATACCTTTCTCTTGTCAGTCTTGATAGGATAAGCATTTGACACTCTCGCCTAAAGATATTATCAGAAGTGTCATTTCAGTTATTGATCTGGCTGTTATCAGTTTCTAATGGTACTAGTGAGGTTCACTTAGCCTTAGCTTTTAATTTTAAGAGTGAATAACAAAGTGTAATGTTAAGTCTTGGTATTTCTTCAGTTCTCATGATAGATATTTCAATCTCTTTTTGAATACTATTTTTTATGTGACAATACAGCCTCTTCCTGTTCCCTAACTCATTGTTTCTCCTCATAATGTATTTCGCCCACCTGTCTTGTTTTAGCTTCTGCTGTTGGCTTTTCAATTTCCTTAATTTCCAGTATTTTTCTTTTTGTTTTGGGTGCATTAGGGAGTGTGCTTTGACTCAACTAGTGTTGCTCTAGTAACTGTATTGGCAAGTACTTTCACATGATGACATTTGGACTCGTGAATTGCTTATGTCAGGTAAGGCAGTCCCTGGTTAGCAAAGGGGATTCTGTTTCTAGCCAAGCACTGATGACCGAAAATAGTCGTTGACCAGAACAGCACCATAATTGTATGTGTTTGGTTAGAGCATGATTTGAGGAGTTTATCACATTCTGGCACTTAATGTGTCATTCAAGAATGTCAGGCCTTGTCCTTATATGCTGCCATGTAGGACTGCATTGTAGGTTTTTGGTCCCTTGCCAGTGCTTAAACTGTCTCCTGTTTCAGATGCAGAAATGTTTACCTGTTTAGGCTCTGGAAACACTGGAGTCATGATAGTTATTTGATTCAATGCAGAGGCCGAGAATTTTGTCTGAGCCTTTTCCACTGGATTGGTGACAAATTTAACTAGCAGATGCATGATAATGCCCACATTTGCTAGTAGTATATTTCTGTGACTATCCTTTTCATTGAACTGTACTTACAGAGTAACAAATAACAATCTTGTTTTTTTTTTAATTTTTTTTTATTATTATTAGACTTTAGCATAATTCTTTAGTAGTAGGAAATACAAGAGTGATAATAGGAATATGGTATACTATACCTATACATATATGCAATGACATTTATAGAAGAAAAGGTCCAGTTAAAAAAAAAAAAAAACCCCACCCTATAAAAGAAACTCTGGGTATGGACCTGAAAGGGGAAGGGACACAGACATGCAGCCACACACAGACAAACAGAAACAGAAAGGCAGCCAAGATAATTGATATAATAGATTGATGACTTAATTCCATAAGTGTTTTTCTTAAGTGTAAACCAGATTTTGTCTCACTGTAGGTATTGCTTTGTACTCTTAGCTGGTCATTATTTGGACTGTAGATATCAGTGTTGTCACTGATATCTACAGTGTTGTTGGTGACTTGTTTTTGATATTCTGTCTATAGAGGGGTAAAGAATGTTTAAAAAAATGTCGGTTCTTTAAAGTGATAAATACTGATCTACTGGTGGTTCTGTAAACATCAATAGAAATTTTTTCTTCTATGTTATTTGTATACCAAACAGTTCTTCCTGTAAAGTAGGTAGTGGAAGAATTTCTGGTTGGGCAGTTTATTAGTTGCTCATGTTATAATGACCTACCTGCTAACCCCCCCTCCCATCATCTCCCCCTCTCTCTTGTTGTTGCAATTAAGCTGGCCTTATGCAAGTACTGATTCTTGTTTTTGGAGCTTATGTAAATCAGTTATCATGGTTACATGAGGTCAGTGTTCAGTTGGCTGCTGAAATTGATGGTGGTTGATGGAAGTGACATCAAATTTTAGACTTGAGTAACCTGACACGTTGTCCAGTTGACATTGTTAGTAACTTGTTCACTGCTTTTTGTTGTAGTTAAGTTGAGAATGATTTGAAAGATATTCTATGGAAGGGACCAACCCTGGCAGCAACTAAATCTTGGTGAATGAATATTCTTGTGGTAGGACACTTAATGACATTGACCAGAGAAATATTTTAGCTGAATACAAATTTAATCATTTTACTAGACAATTCAAGAAAAGCCCATACTTATACAGTGAAGCAAGTTTACAGCCACAGAGTTGCTGCTTGACAGGTTAAGTTATAGGTTTGTTGATTGTATGAATACAGTAAAGATTCCTATTGTATCTTCATAGATATACTGGCTCCCCTTACCATCTCAATTGGTTCATCAGTGAACAATAGACAGACAAGGCTTTTGAGATAGACCAGAGAATATAGTTGTATTTATGAAATCAAACTTCTTTTCATGGCATGTAAATTAACAGATTTGTAGTTAAGTACGTATATTTAGTAAGTGCGTGTAATTTTTGTTCATTCAAACATTTCACTTTGTAAAGGAGCTTTTATGCATTTATAAAATGTTGATATCCAAAATAGATTCTATTTGTTGACTATCCTATAGAAAATGCAAAGAGAACAATCCTTGTCAAGGGCTGACTTATGAAATTTGATAGTTTTTTCGTTTGGTATTCATTATGCATTTTAAGGGAGATCTGTCATCCTCAGGGTACGTGTGTCACAGAGTTGACCGCCTGAGCACAGGATGTTGCAACACTGCTGTTGATACAACTCATCGATATGTTTGCGATACCTGCAGTGTCCATGGTTGCTGTGCTATTTACGAGTACTGTGTATCATGTTGCCTGCACCCGGATAAAGTAAGTCCCTAATATATATGTCCTTAATCTTAAATTTGTTGACTTGTAAACGGGGTTTAGTAATAGGAAATAATGTGAATAGCCTTTTGTTTTTCTCATGCTCATCACTGCCAGATGCTTAGTGTAGCTTGTGACTGGAAAAGTAACATGTACAATCGGTATTCTTTTACATTCTTTATTACTGGTCTTTGGTTTTGGAGCTTGTTTTGGTTTGTCCTTGAAGCCAAGGTCTTTAACCTGCTCAGTGTGAAAATCACATTAAAATAAATTTAAAACTTACTGTTGCAGAGATACCCATGAATGTTGGTACCTACTTGGAAATTTTAAATTTTTTTGTCTTGAATGCTCACATGATCATAGATAAGGATTGTTAGCATATTTGGAAACTCATGACTTCTTTTCATCTGGAAATGTGGATATGTGGACAGTGTTGAAACTGTCCTTTCTTAGCTGATCCACCCCTATCCTTAGCTACAGTAAATTAAGAATAGGGTTGCAATCTAGTGTGTGATGTTTCACCAGTTAAGTCAGAGTTTGGAATTCAGGGTTCCTTGAAAAACTGGCTTCTTTTTAATATTATCCCTTGGGTGTAGTGTGACCCTTGTTCCTTTGATTATTTTATCTGTTTTATTGTGTTCCAAGCATTTCTGATGTTAATCTCGGTAACATGTAATAGTTCAAGATACTGGAACCCTTCATATCCTACAGTTATGGGGGATCAAAGTGGGAAACTGGTGAGATGGGGGGGAAAATACAAAACAAGTGAGATGACAAGGATGTATTCATACATCCCGTGATAGCTTGCTTCTGCAAGCTCTGATTCTGATTAAGGTAAGTTTATTGAACATTTGGCCATCTGGAAATCATATTCTGCATTTGGAAATAAGATTTTTCCTGTTTTAGTGTGTTTTGAACATTTCTGATGTTCATTTTGGTAGTAAATTAGTAGGCTTGGCCTGGTATTAGAAATTGCTGGACCCCTATTATATCAAACAAATTTTGGGACCATATTGGAAAACCAGGGGTTTTGGGTGGGGGAAAATTAAAGATGATATAGAAGAATATATTCTAACATCCGCATGATACTCCTGCAAGTTCTGATTGTGATGAAAGTAAGTTTTTTGAAGGTAGTGAGAGTACACTAGATAAATGAGAACTGGTAACTATATTATGTTATGGGGGGGGGGGGGGTGATAGATTTAGGATGTCTGCAGCCCTAGGCTGGTGACCTTAGTGGACGCTTTTATTTATGGGAAAGAGGGACCTTACAGCTGGCGGGGTGAGTGTAAGGTTTCGGGAATTTTTCTAAACGAGCACTTCTAGATTATTGTCATTATTACTATACTATTATTGTTAATTAGTTAATCTTTATATATTTTTAATTAATTATTTTTGCTGAGGTGCAGGGACTATACAGCCAGGGCCTGCCCCACCTCCCCCCTATGTGCCTATGCACGGGGCCCCCCCAGGTAGGACCCAACACCCTAGGTAAGGCTAGGCTGTATGGTTCGCCTAGGCTGCAACCATATTTTAATTTAGGGAAAGATCCAGGACTTTAGGTTTAGTTAGTCTGCAACCCTATGATTTGTTTTAAATTACTGAGCTCTAGGTTAGGTTAGGTAAGGAGGGAATCGGTCTGTTAAAGACCCGATTAAATTATGTCGTAACCCCACTTTATTTTACTGTGTCCTAGGTAATGTGAGGTTCGGTTAAGGGATCTGGAGGGTTAATGTTGGGCATCCAGTATCTCTAAAGCTACTATTTGCTGATATTCAAAGCACGTTTAAAACAGAAGAATCATTTGCCCATCTGAATATGATTGTGGTTTTAAGTAAAAATCTACAGAATTATCTTTGTTGCCAAGGTTTGAAGGAAGCTTGCTGCCTCTCAGTTCCTGCACTTTTCATTGGTACATGATTACGTACAGTATAGTATATTTCATAACATCCATCTGTCTTCTCGCCAACGTAGGTTTTAGGATGGTGTGGAAAACTCGTAGCTAGCAAGTAATTGGCTGAATTTAATGTTTATGATATCATAGGCCTACTGTGATGAAGATGTAAGGTATTTTCCAGTATGGTAATGTTTCGTAAGCATGTCAATTTATGTCAATATTATAATAAAAGCTATACAAGCACATGAAGACGAGGTTCTACTCAAATATTCTACGGCGATCAAACACAGATGACTGGTGGGCTTACAGTAATTGTGTTTTACCTGTGTAGGTAAATAAAAAGATATCTGGCAGTATGAGATTGCAAGTGAATTACACAAGAGGGGTTAATATTCAAAATGGCATGAAATGTTGACTGTGAAGCTGTCTTGAGTTAGGCGGAAGGAACAGCCGCTACAAAATTGGCTGGAAGGCAGGAAGTTTCGGTTAAAACATGGCAGTGGTATTGTGGTTTCCTTTTCAGGAAGCTTAACATATTTGCACATAATTCTTTTTTGGGCATACTAATGTTTATAATAGCTCTGTGATTGGGCAGTTTCAGGAGTATAAAAAGTGAAAGTTTGAAGTCTTATTAGTTTACATCATCTTTTGTGTCGTTAACATATCTTTGGCATAAAAGGCTGGCCTAGACTTTTTTTTTAATTTTTTTATTTAAGCCATTACAACACTTTCATCGAATGAATAAATAATATTTACAATAAGAAAATAAGTTTGACTGATGTAAAAAGAAAAGTGCTTAAAAGAGGCCAGTAAAATCAAATACAGTGGTACCTTGAGATATGAAAGGCTCAAATTAAGAAAAACTCGAGATACGAAAGCCAGTACGAAGATTTTTGCGGCTCTACATACGAAAATTGTTCAAGATACGAAAGGTTGTTGCTGAAAAGTCCGAGATTCGCCCGGACCACCGATAACAATTTTAAAACTCGCGCGCAGCCAACTGAGTAGACTTGCCACCATCCTCCCGCTGTCCCATTGGTTCCTGATGCTAGTCACTGCCATAAGATCCTTCTCTCCTATTGGTCAGCATCTCTCCCATGATCCCATCATGCATCTACGTAGCGGCGTCCTTTTTCGGTCACTTCGTGGCATCATCGGTATCGTAAGCATGCGGAATTCGTTCGTTCTATACGATTTCGTTTATTAACGTAAATTCGTTAGTGATTTTGTTGTAGTACTACTTTATCGTGTTGTGTGAGAACTTTACTTCATACGTATACGTACTACATAACTTAATTACGTACAGTATATACGTAGTTATGGGTCCCAAGAAAGTTGAAGTAGGAAAGAAGAGGATGCTTTCTTTGGAGACAAAGATGGAGATAATTAAAAAGTATGAAGCTGGTATGCGATTGAGTGTGATCGCCAAGGAATACGGCCAAAATCCGTCGACAATAGGCACCATCATTAAGCAGAAGGATGTCATCAAAGCAGCTACACCTTCCAAGGGCGTGACTATTTTGTCCAGCAAGAGGAGCCACGTGCACGATGAAATGGAAAGGCTGCTTCTTGTCTGGATAAAAGAAAAAGAAATCGCTGGCGATACGATAACCGAGACTGCAATCTGCCACAAGGCTGATGCTATTTTCGTCTATTTGATTGCCCAGGCCGAAGACGACAGAGGAGAAGGGACATAGACGCCAACCCCAGAGTTCAAGGCTTCTCATGGGTGGTTCGAAAAATTCTGTAAATGGACTGGGATCCATTCGGTGGTGCGGCATGGGGAGGCGGCCAGCTTGGACACGAAAGCGGCCGAAGCCTTTATTAAGACGTTCGACGAGATGACTCTCAAAGAAGGCTACAGTTCTCAGCAAGTCTTCAACTGTGATGAGACTGGCCTTTTTTGGAAAAAAATGCCTCGACGGACGTACATCAAGGAGGAAGAGAAGAAGCTACCTGGGCATAAGCCTATGAAAGACAGGCTTACGCTCGCACTTTGTTCGAACACCAGTGGGGATTGCAAGGTGTAGCCCCTACTTGTGTATCATTCGGAGACTCCTCAAGCCTTCAAGGCCCACAAAGTGCTTAAGGAGAAGCTTCCAGTGATGTGGAGGGCTAATGTGAAAGCCTGGGTAACGAGACTTTTGTTCACCGAGTGGGTAAATCTTAGTTTAGGCCCGACAGTGAAGATATTCTTGGAAGAGAAGCGCCTCCCTCTGAAATGTCTGCTGTTGTTGGGCAATGCCCCTGCTCACCCTCCTGGCCTCGAGGAAGATATCCTAGCGGAGTATTCGTTTATCAAGGTTCTTTATCTTCTGCCTAACACCACCCCTCTCCTCCAGCCCATGGACCAGCAAGTGATATCGAACTTTAAGAAGCTGTATACGAAACATCTTTTCAAGAGATGTTTCAACATCACCGATACCACAAACCTCACCTTGCGTGAATTTTGGAAGGAGCATTTCGATGTTGTGATATGCATCCGACTCATCGACCAAGCTTGGCAGGAGGTTTCGAGGTGTACCTTGAATTCCTCGTGGAGGAAACTCTGGCCTGATGCCGTATCCACCCGAGACTTCGAGGGATTCGACGTGGGCGAAGCTGGTGCTGCAGATTCAGGAACAGTTGACGATCCTGAAACTGTTTCGCAACCAGATCTTGACGAGATCGTTGCACTTGGCAAGTCCAAGGGGCTGGTCGTCGACGAGGACGACATCAATGACCTTCTCAAGGAGCACCAAGAGGAGCTTACGACGAATGACCTGAAGGAGTTGGAGGTCATGCCACATAATGTCGTTCGAGAAGAGTTCTCTAGCAGCGGCAAGATGACAACGACAGAAATTAAGGATGCTCTAGCTGCTTTTCATAAGGTGCAATCATTCGTAGAAAAGAGACACCCCAAAAAGGCTTACACAGGTCGTATGCTTGCACAGGTCGATGACGTTTGCCCGAGTCATTTCAGTAACATTGTCAAAAGCAGGCAGAAGCAATCTTCCTTGGATAGTTATTTTTTAAAGAGGCCTTTAGTAGAAGTAAGCAAAGAGGAAGAACCAAGTGATACTATGAAAAAACAAAGTTGAAAGTGGTGAAGTTGAAATTTTGTGAAAAGAAAAAAAAACGTAATGTATAAAAAAGTAAAAAAAATGTAAAATAAAACAAAGAAAAAAAATTTGAATTTTAAGTTTTTTGTAAAGTTTAGTGTTGTAGTATTTCATTGTTTATAGGTCAATTTAGCTTTATTATGAAATTTACTGGGGTGTTTTTGGAGGGCTTGGAACGGATTAGCCATTTTACATGTAAAATGCGGTTCAAGGTACGAAAAACTCATGATACGAAGGCCGCCTCGGAACGGATTAAGTAATTCATATCTCGAGTTACCACTGTATCTTGCAAATTATTTGCCTAGACCTATCATTTGCTTATTGGTAGTACTGTGTTCTAGCAAGAAGACCATTGAATATTTCTGAAAGATACGAACTTGGATATAACTTTAGTATTGTAGTCAAGTTGGTTTTATGTTCTTGCAGTGAAATTGTACGTAGTGTGAAGTTTGAACGCTATGGAAATCTTGTAATCTGAGCAAGCATAATGTCCATTTAACTGAAGTACAGTGAGTAATGTGAGAAGTCCCTTACTGCTAAAAAGGCACAGAATGAAAAAATAATTTGTATAGACAAGTAGGTAACCAACTGGTGTAGATTTATATTCTAGTATTAGTTTAGCACTGAATGACCATAATAGGTCCCAGTGCTTGGGCTTGTCCCTAAATTTCATTATCCATCCATCCATCCATCTAGTATTATAGTTCTCTTCTTTTGTTTTCCAGAAAGCTTTGCTGAAGAAGGTTTTAGGACAAATCAGCGATAATAGTCCTCTATATGCTTCTGTATCGGATCATTTTGAATTGTGTTTGGTTAAGTGTCGCACATCCAGCCAGTCTGTGCAACATGAAACACTGTATATAGACCCTAGAGCTAAGCATTGTTATGGGGAAGGCCCTCCATCTCTTAATAATAATGAAACATGATTGTACAAAGATAGTTTAGATGTATTTTGTGTTTTTAAATGCTCCTTTATCTTATTTTTAAAAAACCTATGATGCATTCATGTACATTGACTAAAAACTATTCAGGATGCAATATTTTAACTGTATTTTAGAGGGGGGGCAGCATTTCTTCATTTGAAGGTAGGATAATACTACAGTGCTATTGTCGGATACTGTAGTAGTCATAATTATATTTGGTGATTTATTTTTCTAATGCTTTTCAAAATGCAGTGGTAATTTTTTACTTTTTTATTGATTTTAATTTAACATTTTTGTTGTGTACTTCTTTATTCAAAGTAGTTGCTAATGATTTGGTTCTATTAAAAGATTGACATTTTTATCAAAAGTTTAAATGTATTTTATCATGTTGGATTTTAAGGTTGTGTTAAATTTTTATAATGAAACATCCTTTTAGAACTAGAAAAATCATCTTTATGTAACCTTTCACAATAAAAAGACTAGATCCCATTCATATCTTCTTATTGTATGTAAAACATATTAAGGTAAATTGTCTTAAATTCAAGTGTAAATTTAACTTATTAGAAATTGTCTGCTTACTGAACTTCTCGTATACAATTTTTTTTGTCTTTAACGTTGTGAAATTTTTACCGTGTTACTGTGATCGATATTGAATTATGGAGGCATTTTCTTCCTTGTACAAATACGAATGATCATTTGGAGAAATTGAAGGACTTGCATGTTGCAATATACTGTTTGAACAATGTATCTATGACAATTTATGGTGAATCTCGCCCCAGAAACTTAAATATGGTTATAACTGAAAAAGCATTTTAACCCTCCAAATGCTGAAAATGCAGTTTTTTCTCATAATTTCCATTTTTCTAGTTATTCAAGTACTACTGTATGCCCCCATATATGGAATATCCCAGTGCTACCCATTGTTCTTTGGTCTGTGATATAGTTCGGGCAAGTTTCTTACATTCAGTATTTTTGAGTCTTTGGATGAATGTTAGCTCATTTGTGAATTATCCATTCTCAGTGTATCCTTATGTTACTGGTGGCTTTTTGTGCCAGAAAATGGTGTTGGTTCTTTGTCTTACTAGAGAGGCCCATAGGAAGGCCATGGTTGATCGTGGAGTTGTTGCGTCTCCTTTTGCGGTATATGTCTGGTACCCTGTGCACATCGTGGTGCTGATACTATAAGCCCTCAGGATAGCTCCATATAAAACAGTCTGTTATCAGACAGGGATCATACCCGTCAAAACAGTCTTCCTTCTAGACCTTGCCTTGGCCAAGAGAATGGGAGAATTACATGGATTGGCAATCCCTCGTTGGACACTTGGATGGGTGGCAATCTCTTGTTCTTGTGTTGTGGAATTCTTTACCAAGACAGATCCTTTAATTTCATACCAGAGGTTCAAGTTTCTTGTTTCCCTCCTCCCAAGAATTCATTAGTGGAGAGCCACACAAGATGGTGCTGTCCCTGTTAGCTTAATATTTTTTATTTTTTAAGCTCTTAAGCCTGGGCCTAAATCATGATTTTTACATTTTGTGAAGTCACACCCCATCTGCCTGTCTAGTGCAAGAGAGATGTTTTATGTATATAACACTAGACTTGCCACTATGCTGGTATGATAAAGGACAATTCAACACAATTATTACAGTCTGTTCCATCATTGGTACTAAAAGTAATGAGTTGCGAGTTGCCATAATCTTAATACTTTAAATAATACGGGCAAGGACTTGGATACCATACACCAAAGAAATTACTACATGAAATCTTATGGGTTGACACTGAAGGTTAATACTTACCTTATACATGGTAATATGCCTTCCATGTTAAATGCAGTTTAAATTGAGTAATTAGTTAATTTTTATAATGAGCATTCACAAAGCCTTCAGCATTCACAATGTGATGTGCATGGCACCAGTTAAGCCCACTATGATATTGATGTTCTAAGACAAACTGGTGTATTCAATTTTTCCAAAATTTGCAGGATGAAAGTTAGACTGCTTGTCGATAGTTTTCAAACACCTGTAAACAGTTTTTCTTTCTAGGATGTAAAATTAATTTTTCTATTTAAAATTTGATTTATTCAATCTAAAAAAATATTTACATATATTTATATATAGATATATACATAAATTAAGTATTTGAAGATCATGTGCTAAAGGTATTGCTTGCCTATTTCTTCAACAACCTTTTGGAACACAAACGCTGGACAGATAGGTTCACTCTCCAGTAGTCTGATGTGGGGACTTTTTGACAATTTTATAGCCTACATACCTTCTGAATTCTGACACATTTTGCAGCATGCATACGTTCTGAAATTGCACACATTTATAAATCTTCCTGTTCCTGGATGTCTGGTAGCCAGCAAATACCACTGCTTAAATTAAAAACTCTTGCAAACCCATTTATTTTAGGGCCTGAGTGTGTGTGATATTAAGCGATAAGTGAATCATGACATTTACTGTCAACAATGCCTATTGGCGGCTCTGGATTTCCAGCTTCACCTATTTGTGGACTTTTCTGTGGAATGCACATCCATGTCATTCACTGAAAATTCGCCTATTTGCGGAATTTTTCAGAGAAATATTCAGGAATTACTGTATTTTTATATTTTCATGACTATACACGTTTCAATGAAACTTAAAAAAGGCAGTTATAAGCATTTTTAGAGGGTTGTCAAGTATGAGGATTTTAGCTAGTCATGGGGGATTGTGGTCCCTATCCCTTCGAATCCGGGGGTTGAGTGAACTTACTTGGTAGTACGAATCGGGGGGGTTGAGTGAACTTACTTGGTAGTAGGATTTGCTTATTCCATGACACTTTTAGTCTGCATATTCATCTAGTCATTTCATAGCTATCCAGACATGGTGCTTACCATCCTTGAACCAACATGTAGTCTCCAATCTTTCCGGCATTCTTCCTGAACCCCAGCTTCACAGCTATGCTTCTCCTTCCCATTAACATCTCAATATAACTTGATTTCCGTTGCACAATTTGCATAAGCACTACAGCAAATATATCTTTATTTGTGAACCTTTGCTCGCGCTTCCATGATACCATGTAACTTCTCGCCAATCCAATTCTAAAAGTACTATTTGTTTTAAAGCTGAAGGTCTTCTGACGAATCTGTTCTCATTTAAAAATAAGCCATAAGCTCTGTCACTGGGAGAGGTATGTATGTACACCAAAACCAATGTTGTCATTCTGCACTGACGCAGCATGGAAAGAGGTTCTTGCCTTTTTGGTTACTAAAGTGATTGAGCAATCAAACTGCCATTCATCCAGTATTTTTTATCCCACTTGTAATCCATTCAACTGCCGTACAAGATCTCTGTCCATCTTTAGTGTTTTGCTTTCATTACTAACATACACATTGCCTCTCTCCCCTATTTATTTATTTTACACAATGCCTTCTATTAGCAATTTGAAAAACTTAAAGGGTGAAGTATGGCATATTCTCAACTTTGCATGGTAAGTTGCTTTCTCTCTAAGAATTCACTTGTTCTGCTTGTCTGGCCCAACGTAATCTTTTAGCCAGTAACCTTTTATGTAAATTACTCATAAAAATATACAATTTCATTGACTTTCACATTTTCAGACAACTTAAGGTAGACTCTCTTAAACTCCAGAATATTGTTCACAATTCAAGACCTGCTAAGGAGCTTAATATTTCGCTGATAATAAATAATCCTACGTGCTGATATCTATGTAATCTCTTCACCATTGTTGTTGTTATACATCAGCTTTTCCTTTTGTGAAGTTAAGGCATATAATGAGTTCTTGGCATTCTTTTCTATCCTTTGTACTTTTTCTGAATTTCCATCTGGTTCAGTTCTTCATCCATAAATGTCTGAGCCATCTGATCAATCGTCATCCTGGTACAGGGTTGGTTGTATTTCCATTCAGTAATTGTCATTTGTCTTCATATTCTCTCAAGAACCTATGAATATGTAATTCAGGTTTTGTTCACCAAACTTTTTGCTTGTCAAAGTCTGTTCTTTTTAACTGCAACAGTAATGACTTTCCCTATGTTTTCCCATCTACACATTTCCAACTCGTTTTGCTCAGTTACATCATAGTTACTGATATTTTTCTGTCTCCTCCTCATTCACTTTTAATCTGCAGGGCTTAAATAATTCTTTCACCCCATTTTCCATCCCTGTGTCACAGCCACCAAATCTGTGGGACGATGAGCTTCTCCTGGACTTCTTGGGTTTATGAATCTCCTCTCTGCTCTTTGGAACTACAGTGTTCCCCCATATTCACGGGGTATGCGTACCAGAACCCCCCCTGAATAGCTAGAATCCATGAATAGTTGAAACCCCTTTGCAAATGCTTCCAGGTATGCAGTGGGAAATTTACAAAAAGGGTGTTATGAGATACAGAAAAAATATATCTAAATCAAGCTGGGATTTTTGAGCCTACTGAATAGAGGTTCTTAACTTTTAGGCTATCCCAAAGAGTGACTTTATACCAATGCAATATATTGCATACTGTTTAAAACAGTACATTTGCACTCTTACATTTACATAGGCTATATGCAACCACATACATTTATACATACATATATACAAATTTATGATTTTAGAAAATTTGTAACAGAACAAACTTCTTAGAAAATACTTTTGGTCATAAAAAAAATTCATAGTAGTACTATATAACAACAACTTTTCTAAAGTCTACACAAGCAATACTTCATATTTATGGACCATGATCCTTTCACACTACCCCTGTTTTAATGTTTTCATGTATTTATTTCTCTTACAACAAACAAATGAACATAAAGATATAAAAAGAACCCAAATTGTATGCATTGATAACAGTCATCAAATGGATTATTAAGTGTTTGACACTATACTATTAAATAAATAGTTAAACTGGACTACTGAGTGAACATTCATAACTGTCTGACCAAAGAAGCTTAGTGGAAAAAATTACCTAAGTGAAATATAATTGTACATATATATCATTTGTAAAACTAATTTTGCATGAAGAATTGGGGTACAGAAAGCTTTAGGTAAGTTATTATTAGAATTACAACAATGAGTGAGTAAGAATAGTGGAAAAGTATGTTAAGGCAATAAATACGCAAGATGAACGAGTGAAAGTAAAATTACTTCAAGCTCCTCTTCATTGCTTGCTGCACCTTCTGTACACAAGGAAAATGAGTAAGTATACACATGGTTAATTTAACAATAAGTAAGGCTAAAGACACTTATACTTGGCCAATCAGACTGTCATTATAACTCCATCCACTCACAAGTCATTGTCACAGAGGAGTAACAAGCAATATTAGGGCAATAAAATTTAGAGTACATAACATCTATTCAGTAAAGTTAATTGGATGATGACTGCTATGTATCACTAACCCCAAGTCCATGTGCAAAATTTTGAGCACCATTAATATTTTAGACCATATCAAAAGCACCTGTCACAACACTTATAATAGTAATTTCAAAGATCAAGGTCCTTATCTGCTCAAGCACTACATAATTAACTTTCGTCACTTTCGGCCTAAAAATTATTTGGACAGAAATTTCATAATTTTCACATCACATAACTAAATTTTCATGCAGCTTGAAAAGTTTCGTTAACATAAATTCTGAGCTTTCTATTTACGTACATAGTTAAATTGTTCTATATATGACACCCTAAATGGTAATGTGGAATACATCGCAATATTATAGATACTGTAACAAATTGCTGCCCTTACTGTTTTTCAGATGACAGCTTTCTGAAGTATTTCACTTACCTTACCTAACGACCATAAAATATTTCGGCAAATTTAACATTTAACAAGACAATATTTATATGTACTATGTATATACAAAAGCTAAAACTTTCCTAGAAATTGCAATGCAAAACTAATTTCCTGGTGGGTTTTATCTTGACTATTAATTCAAAATCAGTAAAGAAGAATTATGAAATAAGTGACACTGTTAGACAACAATCAATAATTCATCAATAAATCTTATATCTATACAACCGTCTCTATTGACATTAATATAAAATTGCACTGAACACAGATAAAAAAAATCTTTAGAGTAATTTAAAGGGCTAAACTACACTGAACAGAAGATATAAAATGACTCGACGCTTATTTTAATCAGACCCTGCAAGTCGTAGAAAACATTACCCAGGTGATGTCTTCATCTTTGAGTGGCAAATCAACTCACTGAATACCACTATTATACTTAATGCATTTGTAAATGTCTGAGAATTCTGCACTAAATTGAAAACATCTCGCAAAGAGAAATCGTTCAGGAGAGGTCTAAGTATATTAATTACAACAAAACTAAAGAGTCAGATACCAACATTAATTTCCTTATGAGTATTTAGAAAATAAGAAAAAATCTTTGGATTTTTTTATATGCCACACATTAAACATTAATAATGTAGAGAATTGAGATAACAAACAAATTTGAACACTGACGGGATTATATATCAGATTTAATCTTTTTTCATATTAGTAGTTATAAAAAGGAGACTGGAGGTTCTATCTTACACATTCTTGACACTACTGCAATGAGGATTTCTGAAATATGAAATCTTTTTTTCCACGAGCTGCTTTCACAATACGCATGATGTCACAGTGGCACTGATACTCAGCACATAAGCGCACTTTTCAGCCACTGAAATAAAAAAATTAATTTATGCACCAGCTGTTCTAATCACCAAAAAGAAAAACCAGTTATGCATGATAAATGAGCAACCTATCATAAAAAAAAAAAAATCATAAAATTTAAAAGCCGATTCTTAAATATCACCATGAGTTCTTCCTTGAAAGGGGAAGACTGGCTATAAACCACCATTCCCTAACCGTAGATACAGGCTACACTATATTTTTTATCTGTCATCTTAATGGAACATGTTGCCATTTATTTTACGTATTGCCATGATCAATCATAAATAGATATCATAATAAGAAAAATAAATACTTAATATACTTGAGCACTGATAATCAGTATCATTATCTTTAAATACAGTATAGTTTACCAAGATATTTAGTTAACATGCTTAACTCTTGGGGCATAGCAACTTTTCCCTGCCCTGGGTCAGACATGATCACTATAAATATTAAAGTTTACACTAACAATATATTATAACTTTTCTTAATGATAACATAACGTTACACTTGGCTTCTATGCTTACTCACCTCTGCTAATGAAAACTTGATGGCACCGTTTTGAAGTGGGTCCCTCTTCTCAAAAATGCCTGTAACGATGAACATAACTGATGAAGACTTGTAATTCATGTGGTAAAGAAAAGACCATTGTCCGTAAAGCTGCAATGCAAGTAGCTACTAAAGTATGTATGTAATACAAGAAAGGAATTATTTTACAATATAATAATGTGCATGGTTAATACAAAATCCTGTTGTGGTTATGAAAAATTTTTGGTGTAGTTCACAAAAAATTTCTGTGCATCAATCTTTCATCATACAAAATTGAAATTTTCTTGAGTCTAATGCATCACCAACACATCACTATACTCACTGAAGGCCACCGACAGATGCAAAATGGCACTAACAAAGTCCCCAAAGCGCAGAGTTCCATCTTTCCTCATATAACGCAAGACCAAAGTTGAAACTACCTCCGTACTTAACTGAAAACCTGGATGTGCAAGAGTGGAAAGTTAGCACTCGTGCCATAAACAGTTTATGCTATTAAAGATTTACAAAAGATTGACGTTTACTCGAACAATTATAGTCAATAGCTTAAAATGGCTGCCAAATTACTCATTCAAATCAGTGAAGCAGTACTACTTCAAAAAGCTCAACTTTTGACTTGAAATGAATAGCAGACATCCATAGAGTACTATACACCTAACTTACACATTTTTAACGTTTCAGTCTGACACTTGAATTTCAGTGTGTAAATTGTAATCTACAAAATGTGGTAATGACTAATAGCCTCAAAAATTTACCAGGCAATTAAAAAAATGTCAGGAAAGCTATGATATGGTACTCACCTACATCTTCAAGCGCATCCCTTAATCGTTCTGCTTTTAAAATTCCTGTCCGTTCCTTGGTGTGACTTTTGAAGGCATTTTGCCAAAATTTTAAACTAACCATGAGATCTTTGAAATCTGAAAATCTCAAACGACCCGTGGAAGAACTCTGTTAAAGCACAGTTAAAGAAATAGTATGTACGTATCCTTTCATATTACAAGAGAGCATTACATATGTTGTATTTTTGTGCAAACTACAAATCAAACAAGACTTAACAGCTGATTAGTATTCTACATGGAAAATAGCAAAAAATATCAGTGTTGCTTTATGTCATAAAAGGATACATCCAATGCAAGAATAACTTGCCGGCAAATGTCTAAACTTGCGCAACTCTTGATGTAATCTGTCAAGAAAATTAAGGATTAATAGTTTCACTAAAATATAAAAAAATAAATTACCCTGACTAAAAGCTAACAATTTACTGTATCAATTTTATTTGCAATATACAAAGTAGAGTAAATTCAGTACATTCAAACAAGTATTTACACAAATTACAGTACAGTGTACAATATGGTAAAATTAATTTTAACTGAATTCTGTGGTTGCTGCACATATCTGATATAGTAAGTCATATTTAAAGAAAAAATGTTTTGTATTTTAACAACTGGTTAATAGAATAACAGAACAAAAATATTCTACACAAGATGTGAAGGTGTAAGCCTACGTACTGGACAGGTTAGTGCTGATGCAAATTTGGTAATCAACTTTTAGTTGTGATTCCAGTCACTTGTGCTGTCAGCCATTATCCACAGCATATTTGGATCATAAAATGTTTTTCATTACTAATAGAAAAAAAATAATGAAAGTTTAGAAAATTTCTATCAATCGACAGGAATCAATATATATTCAAATCATCAATGAGAGCAAAATTTTGCACCTTATGATCACTCTTTCATTAATGCCATACTCAAAACACGCAGATTTTCCTGTTAAGAGAATTATTTTTCAATACTCTTAATTTGTACAATGCCATCAAGATTATTTCATCCTCAAGATATGATCGGGTTTGCTGCTAGTTTGACTATTCCTGCCAAAGCTACAATTGAATTTTGTATAAATGAGCTGCAAGAACTAATGATTCGAGACCATAAAAACAAGACTGCAGTCAAGATTCAGCAGGAACACAGAAGATGGTCATTTTTACACAACTACCAAATAAATAGAAAAAGATAATCCAGAAACCCACTGTCTTGACTAACTCTTTTCAGATTATAACAAACAAAATTTAGCTAAAAGTAAGAATTCCATAAGCACAAATGCATTAAACTGTATAATACAATGGATAGAGTTTAACTGGAGAGGTCAAAGATGCAGTCTATGTAAGATATTATTCAAATGAAAAGCACATTGTTAGTTATTGAGAAATATTAAATCATCCAAAATCAAAAGGTAAATTCCTGTAACAATCATGACATGAGCCTGACGCCGACACTCTAAATCGTAATTATGTGAAACATACTGTCGTTAAAAAGGCATTCTATAAAAGAAGCCCTATTTACAAGTCACACAGAGTCTGAATTACACAGTACTTAACATAAAAGTAAAAAATAAATATGTAAACACTTACCATTTGGTAGACAAGCTTCAAGTAATTCATGAAGCTCAAAAGCATTTACGGATCGGTGCTCATCAGCAACTTGGAGAAATACGGCTTCATACTGTTGCAGACTCTTTCCATCTATGGAACCGTGTGCTTTCAGTAAAGCCGACTTCACCAAAGACGGTGATGTGTCTACCAGTCTGTTTATAGTGAGAATGTATTTATATATATATATATAGGTAAATCACATAGCAAAATTATATCTCGGCCAAATACCTCAGAAATGATATAACAGGTTACTCCAACATAAATGGAGAAATCTCACTAGAATCCCGCTGCTCAATTAACAATGGGAAACTAATACATCAGCATTGTACAAAACAGAATAAACATTAAAATACGCATAGTTACTTCAATTTCAATGGCTTAGAAGAGAAGACTCGAAGAGTGAATGATGATTCCTGGCCTGGTTCAAATGTGGTTGGCAATAAAATATAACCACCTTGCTCTAGCTGTACTCTTTCACTGACCTGTTAGGACAAAATGTGAAGTCAAATACAAAGAAAATCAATATTAGTTAAAATTGGTCATTTATACTTGCCTCTTGCTTCAAAAAAAACTTAATTTACTTAAAATTCAATAGCTTTCACAAGTACGAGTGGTGTGACCCTCATACGTATACTACAGGAAAGTTTCCTTAAAAACCAGTTACGTATTGTCGATTTGGAATGAAATATCAATCAACCACCACAGAGAAGGTTGGCCATCCAGAAATAATGTTATTTCTCATCAAATTGCAACACATACACTCCTGGAGATTAATACTTGAAAAGTAGCCTACTCAAGGACGGGCAAATTGGACACACAACCATCATCATTTAAGGTAATAAAAATCTTGGAAATTAATGTAACAAAGCAAGACGTGTGATCATCTACCTAAACAAAAAAGTGGTAGTACCACAGGGAACCCTAATACAATACTATTGACAGGTCCATTGAAACACTTTTGTTAATTTCAACATTGACCCTGATCTGCCAATTAAATCACACTGTAGACTAATCTAGCAGGTTGCTTTCACTTATTAACTTGAAAGGCATTTACCTTTTATATCAACTATGTACTTTTATGTCATAAATGTTATCTGTAAAGATTTTTACCACATGAAACATCTAAGCTTGTGAGACAGAATTAAGTAAACTGCTGTATAATAAACTAATATAATTTTAAATTACTTTGTTTATTATAATAATATTAATAATAATAAGAGATAGTCAAGGATATTTGCCACTAACATTAAGCAATTCAACAAGGGAAGGCTAGAAAGTTCAAGTTTGGCAATGATAGGGGTCCCCATTGGTTATTAAAATATCAGAACTATACACTAACACCAGAGAATTACTTTTACTTCCATGGTACATTCTGGTGAGTGAGATAGTCTTTAAAAGAACACCTTCAACTAACTGCTTTTCTCCTGGGGTGGAATTCTCTAGTGCCTAACATTTTACTTTCATAGGACCAAGAATTATTCCATCTCTACAACACTGAGGGTTTCCTAAGCCAGGATTAAATAAATGTACTATGCAATGAGGACATTCATGGAGTCACAGAAACCGTTCCTATTTAATTTTTCAGACAGTGACCATCATCTTACCTGTCTACTATTTGTGTACTGTGAATTAACAAGAGACTTATGCTTCTTGAAGAATGCTTTGCTGATGGAGTCGAGGCCATTTTTGGATAGTGCATATGCGGTGAACCCAATTACCTGAAAAAAAACATTTCAAGATAAAAAGAAAAATTGAAGATAAAGAAAAATGCCTATATGAGCTATTTGCATCCATATATAAATTGTTTCCCACTAACCATAATCCTGAAGCTAAATGCTATTACATGTCAAAGAAACACAGGAATCAAATATTTCATGTGTACAAGAAGACTAAAAGAAATGAGGAAAAATAAATGAGAGAATTTTGGATACATAACTTTTTGATAAAACTGGCAAACTTATTGTTAAAAATATTGTAACTCTCTCCCTCTACATACCTTGGGTTCCATGACTGAATGTTGATTCAAAGATATCACTACTTCTTCCATGTCACTTAGGATGAGGTGCAACTGTGGGTTAATGTGAAATGTATCTGCCAAAGAACATAAAATTATTATTATTTCTTCAGGCTGAGTTACCGATAGAGAACACTCTCAACTCTTCCCTAAAACAAATGACACAGACCTCAAATGACCCATAACTAACGTTCAAAATTCTAAATTTTTAAATAAATGCAATGTCATTCTAACCATAAAGACCAAAAGAGAACATAAAAATAACTAAAGAACATCACAAATATACCCTGAGATTGGGAAAGCTCAACAACCATTTTCATGGTTAAACATTGAAAGAGATACTTATTTGTGGAATAACAGGAATACTGTCTTCTTAATTTTTCAAATATAAAAAAATTAAAAAGAATTTAGAAATTAGCATACTGTAAGGGCAACAAAACACTGTTCTATTAAAGTATAGTACAAAACTGAATGAAAACATCTCTAATTCTCACAATCCAGTGCAATTCCTGTGCATTGTATTGTTTTGCTTTAATCATAAACTTTGTAAGTATTGTACACATTTTATGATATTCTGCACTGAAACATGTTATGATATTTTACACTGAAGTTGCAAACTAATATTAATGTTTTTGTGTAGAATGATAACTACCACAAATCTTTACTACATAACTGTGAGACAATAAAGGTGTTATTTATAAGGAACCACCTTTACAGAAAATCTCACTGCACTACATGGTCCTAATAAATAATTTTCTGAAGCAGAGACAGGGTCTATCTTACGTAAAAAAAAAACAAGACCTGCTTTTATTTCTTACACTAATAGGGAAATATTATCTAATAAATAAGAAAATGTATCATGGGTTTGGATACTTTTTTTTTTATTTCCTTCTTCTGCAAATAGAACTTTAAAAATAAAAAAGCGTATTAACTGACCAGGATTATTTCTGCAGCCTCCAGCAGTCACTCCCTTTTGCCAAGACCCCTGATAGACACGTGAAGTCCACGGCATTTTGTGCTTAAGAGATGGTTCATCTCGCGAAGTTTCCCCATCGAGATGTATAACTTCCAATTGTGAAAAAGTTCGTACAAAATCACTATATGCCATCCTGAAAAAAAAAGACAAAAGAATTTTCCCTGAATATCATACTTTGAATGTTAAGTGACATGGAATTAATTGTATAGTTGTAAAAGTATACATGTAGAATGGGTACTGCACAAGAGTATATACAGAAATTATCGCATGATGGTAAAATAAGGCCAACAAAAATTTTTACCATCTACCTAAAACACAATGAGTTAACATGAGAATAGAATGAAAAAATATTACAATATACAAAATTTCTTTGCTGAACTACAAATTCTTGTAAGAGGACAAAAAGAATAGAAAAACAATTATAGAAGCAATTGTAAGAAAATTTCAAATTCAAATAAATTTTTGAATGTGATATCCAAGAAAGGCGTCTTGCCCAAACCACACACAAATTGTAATTCTTCAGGAAATCATTTGCATTCATGAAGGATAATGGCAGGTAGTCTTAAGAATACTCAATCTTCCTTTAACATACACAGAGCAATAATTGAACTCTAAAATGAATGAACAGTACTTTACCAAATTAAGATAAATTTTAGAATAACATTATGGTTGTAATGGAAAAAAAATTCCTTCAATAATTAGTGATTTATTTGGAATTGATTCATCATCCTCCTCTAATATCTTGACACTGCTGTTGTAAGAGTGATTGGTACTGTAAAATGTTTTCGTTTTTTTTGTTGTGGACACGAGTGCGTGGCAGTGTAGCCAGTCTCTTGTTTTGTTTTTCTTTAACTTTGAGAATGAATCTTTCGTCTGCATTTTGGTAACACGGACGTCAACAGGTCCAACCTTCATTTTGGCTATTTTACCAAATTATTATCTATCCCTTCTAGTCCAGGGATCTAGTCCAGAAGTTCTGAAGACTAGGTAAATTAACCAAGTCCAGGAGGCTAGGCCTGGGAAAAATTTGGCATGATGTAATGAGTAATAAAGAAACCAGCTGAGTACCAGGAATTTTCTTCAATACCATCGTACCTTACCCCCTAAAATGGAAATCAGCACTTCAATTGCCTCCCAGTGGGAAGACATCACCTGGCCTCATCAGTAATAAGACCCATACACACAAGGAATATCATGTAATAGCAGGTAGGACAGGCCTACCCTAACTCCCAGGCATCGTAAACGTCAGTAGCCTTCATACCCACCGTGTCAACTATGACACAGTACCATTCTCCGACCCCTGTCTCCAGGCAAGAAGACTGACAACAGTGCATATGTATAGTAGTACATAGTATTATTATACACGTATCTTAATGTCATGGTGAGGGAAAAATCCTCCCGTGACATGGTAACAAATCAATTTAGCTTTGCTTTGGGAGATGATGAGGGCAGAAATTCAGAGAATGTTATCCAGACCCAAAATCAGACTTTAAAGGTTAGAGGAAATGCCTATAGAGAGGTAATATATGTACAGTATTAAATATATAACAATGCTAATCCCAGTAGGTAAGCACAATACTAGACAGGTAATTTATGTACTAGCTCTCTTGGCACAAGCAATAAGGGTCTTTACTAGATGTCCAGGAAATGACAAAGGTATGAAAAACTTACCAAAATTCACCATCAGGTGTATATTTCAAATTCAGTCTCTCCTTTTCATTGGGCGGTACCTCATCCCACTCTGGCGTGGAGCGGCCCCATGCCCCTAAATATTCAGCGCTGGTCCCAACAGGCGTCCTCATCCTCACTAAACATATCTGCTCACCATTGTACCTGTCAACCTGTAAAACCAGAACCCTCTTAAGCAGCTATTGCATATTCTCAACACATAAATAATACTAAGTAGTTTTAATCAAAATCAAGTATTAGTCACTACAGGAATGGAAATATAAAAAAAACGGTTCTTGCTTACCTCTAGTCCATAGAATTTAAAACAAAAACCAAGTAAAAAGTTCTATAATAGCATTATTTCATACAGTGCAACATTTTTCAAACAAAAAATTCACCTTTTTTTAGAAAGTAAGACATCAGTCAATTCCCAACCCATCCTATATAGCTTAAAAAAGGTGTAACAGGAGGAAAACCTCGAAGCAGTTGCACTATGAATCAAGTATTAGGAGAGGGTGGAAAGTAAGATGGAAGAAAGAATATAAAAGGAGGTACAGTAAAAGGAACGAAAGTGGTTGCAGCTGGGGGCCGAAGGCACCTCCAAAGAACCGTAAGTAATGCCTACAGTGCACCGCATGAGGTCCACTGACGGAACTAACCCCCTAAGGAGCCTTTCTAAAGAGAAACCAACACCTATTAATACTTAGATGGAACAAAAGTTACAAATACTATGCATACATTATATCTCACCTTCTCAACAGCATATATCCTATAATTAATGCCCATGACGATCCCACTGGCCAATTTCTCAGAGTGAGTTTTGTTGTGAGAATGCTGATTGACGACCGCTGTGACAATGGAAGTGAGTTCTAGAAGCTTGGAGAGCAGACGTCCACAGGTCGTGGGGTCAGCTCGCAAACTTATAGACTCGGCTATCCCGCCAGTGAAATCGGACAGACCATCTAGGGATGTACCGTACTTGAGGGCTTCGTATGATCCATGGAGCCTGTAACATAATTGTAAAGAATTACTGACCTAACATCAATATCTAGACTGATCAACGAATTTAAAAAGAAGAAAAACACACGAGACTAACAAAAATGAAGCATATTGAAAAGGCTCTATTTAACTCTTGCTGGATGTTATTCATATTCATAATAACCAGTATTTGTCTGTGTTAAGCCAAAACCAATGAACATGCATAAAAAGCATCTACATTATAATTATGATGTACAATGTTTACGGAGGTGTGTTACATGAAAAAAGGGATCAGGTAGAGGAATAAAGGTGTTTAACTAGTATACATATTTTGCAATATTGCAATAACCCAGATATGATAAAATACAAGACACGAAAAATTAACCAAACCGAATATAAATAAACAAATAAATAAGGCTAAGCCAGCAGACGCGAACACTGGCAGGAGTAATTTAACCAATTAGGCTGAGCATACCTACGAGAGGGTAAATGATGTAGAGCTATTTTTATCTAGATTATAGACAGTACCAGGTTCTTATTATGGACAGTAGTATGCAAAATAAAATTTTATGTTCATAATAAAACGACTACAATCGAGAAGCTCATTGATGTACCTACCTGATGAATAATAATACAGAAGAGCCTACAGATACGATCTTTTAAAATATCCCAGTTGACTATTTCATACAGTAACAAGTTGCAAATAACTAGTTGAAGGGACCAATATAGCCACTTACAACGGTACCCAAAAAAGTTAATAGTACGTACAGAAACCCCAGTATCATTACAGTCGTGTGAAAAATAAATTATTTCCAAATCTCCATTCTTTCACTTAGTCTAAAGCAAGCAAACCATCATCAAATATAAATTGCTTGATAAGCAGTGGGACCTCACTTCGGAGGTGGCAGGTTCTTAGCCTCCTGGAGAGTCATGGACTGATTCTTCCCGCACCCCGCCCCCCCCCCCACAACAATCACCACCTGCTGACTCAAATCATTTTCTCAGCTGGTTTCCGTTGGAAGAAGAAAACGATCCCAGTGGGGGTTATTCTGAATCACTATGGCCACATTTCCATTACGAATATCATTCTTAGATTCCCTTTTTAATTACAGTAGAGCAAGGAGTATACTCCCAGTAGTTTTATGCATTATCAGCTGCACTTACGCCAATACCGGTACTCACATGCAAATAAAGCTTGTGCGGCCTAAATATAGTTATTTATCAGAATATTAATCCTGTTCTCTCTAAGCTTCAACCATAACTGGTTCCAATTATGTCGAAAGTGAGTGTTACAAAGGGTATTTTCTCACCTGTATAAAACAGCAATCTATAAGTTTTGCTTATCTCTTTTGTTTTTTCCTGTATCATGTCGTGTCGAAATAATCTATTCTTGTTCCAATTACCCTGATTCAATAAAAAAACGAGAGAGAGAGAGAGAGAGAGAGAGAGAGAGAGAGAGAGAGAGAGAGAGAGAGAGAGGAGAGAGAGAGAGAGAGAGTCTGAGGGCGCTTAGAAAACATCATGCACGTACTTAGCATAGGCTTTTTCCAGCAGAGAAGGCCAATACTGGTTCGTGGACTGCGAATGAACAAACACAAGTTTCCCGCTGACTGTTGGTAACCGATCGTCGACCAAGACCTCTTTCCATTCGCCACACCACCAAACGCGGAACCTGTAAAATATAATAATAATAATAATAATAATAATAATAATAATAATAATAATAATAATAATAATAATAAAAGAAACCCATAAGATTACCGAGTATAACTTGTTTACTTGCGAGGATTTACATAGTATTAACACATACACATCTCTTGAGAAAGGGCCTGAAAATAATGGAGTGTTAAGTGTACATACTTGCAATATACAAGTTATACTCGGTAATCTTGTGGGTTTCATTTTCCTTCAGAAGAAGAAAACTGAAAGTTGTTTGGTTCAATAATAATACATTTGACTAACAGTATAGATACCTTTTATTCTGTGGACCCAATTTTTAATAGCGTAACCGAGATCATGCTATAAAGAATCGTTCAAAAGGCCCTCAAAGGTATGGAACTAATTTAAAGTATTTTAACCGGTGAGAAGCGAGAACACTGAAGAAGAATAAAAAAAAAATAAACAGCCATTTATCTCTCACTTGAAACAGTGATGCCAACCCCTCTAACCCTACGCCCCCTACAGGAGACGAGAAATTACCCTACATAACTGAACATGACCCAACATTCTGCGGCTATGATAATAAATTAATCTTTAGATTAAGTTTATATGCAATATCATGAATACTAACAATCATATTGAACTAAGTCTGGCTTGTTACAATTACCCTACAATTGAAAATATCACCCTGCTCTCTAAGATTTTGCCCATATTACCCTACGCGTAGGGCAATTACCCTACTGTTGGCAACACTGACCTGAAGACTCCGCAGTACCCCGCATCTTGTTCGAAGTCTTGATCAGCAGGAACCACTCTATAGAAGAGGCCCTTGGTTAGATGCAGGCATCCTAGGCAGGACACAAACCACCGATCACCTGTAATGGCAGGAATTAAATATATATAGTTTAAGCCAATGGCTCTGGGAGTCTACGATGTCATTCAGCGCTGAAACGGAAACTGACAGTAAAAAAAGATTTGAAAGGTGTAACAGGAGGAAAACCTCGAAGCAGCCATTGCACTGGGAAATAAGATGGAAGAAAGAGTATATGAGGTACAGTAAAAGGAATTAAAGGAATTGCAGCTAGGGGCTAAAAAGGACGCTGCAAAGAACCTGAAGTCATGCCAACAATGTCTACGCAAGATAAACTTTGCCATTTTGCGACTCGAATACTCCTTCCGCGCCCAAGAAATGTTCCGGGCTGTGAGGTGGTCTTCCGCAGAACTGTAAAAACGAATTTAAAAAAAAAACCTGTTCCCTGAGAGCCGTTTTTATCCACGGTAGCGATCTTTCACACAATTTTCACGTCCATTACTCCTACGGCAATGTGAAAACAGTTCCGTCTCGACCGCGCGTCCTTTATTTCTATTTCCAAATCCTTCGCAAATTACAGCGGGTTTGAATTCACTTCAAAACAGCTCTTACTGAATATCAGTATTTTCTTGGGACCGCCTGACGGCTCTAGATTGGATTGCTGGGGAAAAAAAAAAGGAGAACATTCCGTTTTAATATCACTCGGATCAAGTCTCTCAGACTGGTCATTCATATAGACGAGAGACCTTTGACCTTCCGTTTTTATCACGGCAACTGAGAGGGTCTCCTTCGTTAACACCTAACAGATCTCTCTCTACAGAATGGCTGCGTTATTCTACTCTGAGTTTTAAAGCAAATAAATATATATATATATATATATATATATATATATATATATATATATATATATATATATATATATATATATATATATATATATATATATATATATATATATAATATATATATATATATATATATATATATATATATATATATATATATATATATATATATATATATTCGGAATAATTTTGTCCGGTAGTTAATAATTATTACAGGACCTAAAAGACCTCCCTACGGTATGCACTGTTGAATTTCCTTTTTTGTTCCAGCTCTCTCTCTCTCTCGCTCTTTCATCTCCTCTCTTCTCTCTCTATATATATATATATATATATATATATATATATATATATATATATATATATATATATATATACATATATATATATATATATATATATATATATATATATATATACACATATCCATATATATATACTATATATATATATATATATATATATATATATATATATATATACATATATATATATATATATATATATATATATATAATATATATATATAAATATAATTAAAATTATATCTATTATTATTATAATAATATATCTATTATATATATATAATATATATGTTATATCTATATATCTTATATTTAGGGAAAAAACTAGATATTTAAGAAACCCACATATGCTTTTACCTGCTCTATCTTTGAGTAGGTTCACCTCAGTGTACAAAAGGTCCCAACAGCTAAGCTAAGCATCGCTTCAACCAAATGGGTCAACAGAAATATACACTCTAGATTAAATCCTGTACATTTTTCTTTCGTGACACGAGGATTTTAAACTTGTCAATTTGAAATACCCTCAGTCATTTGGGGGGGGGGGGGGAGTTTATCTTTCCTTCCCTTACTTTTCAAAATGAACCATTCAGCCTTTTGGTTTCGCACTTACAATTTACTCGCAGGCTACAAAGTTGTACTGAACTGCCTTGTTTGTCTTAGACTACTTTAAAATCAACACTGTGAATTGGAAGGACCCGTTTTCTGAATATTTCTGAATCGATGCTTCGGCAAGTCTAAATGCCCATTAATTTCACGAAACCACAGACTCACGATTCATGATTTTCTTACCAGTACGGACTCTTATTAATAGTAAGAGAGTGTTTTAACTGCCATGTATCATTAAATGATCTTAGTTTTAATTGTTGTGTATCACCAGGTATTTTTAATTGCAGTTTTCATTGATCAACTGTATAAAAGATTTTTATGGATTCACGTATTCATTCATTCAATCCATTTCATTCAATCACATACAGCTGCAACGCTGAATGACCTTGACAGGCCCCAGCGCTGGGGCTATGCCCTAAATTCCACGATCAATACAGACTCTTTTTAATGGTTTGGATTACAGAATCTAGGCCCAAGGCCTACGCTGGGACCTATGAGGTCATTCAACGCTGAAAGGGAAATTGAGAGTAGATTGGTCTGAAAGGTGTAACAGGAGGAAAACCTCAAAGCAATTGCGATATGAAGTAATTGTTAGATTGTGGATAGCAAGATAATATGAAAGGAGGTACAGTAAAAAGAACGAAAGTTGTTGAAGCAGCTAGGGGATGCTTGCAAAGAATCTTAAAAAGTAATGCCTATACGGTGCACCGACCTTTTAAGGGGGACTTTTATTATTAAAACCATTTAATCAATTTTTTCACAGAACGACATTTTACAGTTCTCTTTGTCCGCATTCTTCCGCCAATGGTCTGCCTGACACCTTGACATTTCTGTTACTTCTACGAGAGACGGTAATTAGCGACCACTTCCCTCATTCTCTCGAGTGACCGCAAATCAAATTCCATTCCTCCATCCTTCGTCCAAAGTCTGAAGGAAATCTTACCTCCGTCATGATGTTTAATTATTATCTGGCGTCGCCTGTAAGATGAACGCGCGATGTTCCTGCCATCCCACCGTCTCTGGAGACGGTTTAGAGATCCGTTGGGTGCTCACGAAGCGTTTGGGATTACTGTCCGTTTAATTCTTTTTTTAATAGTTTTCTTCCGTTTTTTTACGTCTTAACGGTTTTATTTTACTTTCTCACGTTTGTCATTCACTCACACTCACTTTCTTATAATCTGCATTGTTAGTTTTTCTCCCTTTTTTGTTAATTATTTCCATTATTTTAGTAAGTTTCCCATGACATGCATTTGACCGTTGCGTCATCTTCCTCGTTTATAGTGCTTCTTACGCAGTTATTTTCATTTTTCTCTTTATTCCTGCCTCTCTTGCATCTCCCCCACCCACCCTCTCTCTCTCTCTCTCTCTCTCTCTCTCTCTCTCTCTCTCTCTCTCTAAGAAAAAAAATCAAAACCCTATATATCCAAGACAGTATTTTTCATGTATATGTATATTTTTAATCTTCCAATTTATATGTGCATATATTTGTATACATATATGTAGTATATATACATCATACATATTTACACAATATATATATATATATATATATATATATATATATATATATATATATATATATATATATATATATATACACACACAATGTAGAGCAGTCAGCCATAAAAGATGAAAGAGAAAACGTTAGCTCAGTTGCCACGCTTCATAATTTATCGTTGGATTTTGTTTTCTTTTTTCCTCTTCTCGGTGATGGTCTGGTTACTCTCCGATATCACCATACAATTATCCGACTCACTGGATGTAGAACACAACACGAGAGAGAGAGAGAGAGAGAGAGAGAGAGAGAGAGAGAGAGAGAGAGAGAGAGAGAGAGAGAGAGAGAGAGATTGTTTGTTTGTTTGTATGGTGTTTTTACGCTGCATGGAACCAGTGGTTGTTCAGCAACGGGACCAACGGCTTTACGTGACTTCCGAACCACGTCGAGAGTGAACTTCTATCACCAGAATAAGAGAGAGAGAGAGAGAGGAGAGAGAGAGATGAGAGAGAGGAGGGAGCGGACGAGATGAGGAGAGAGAGACTTTCACTGCAGTAAGCTTTAACCCGAAATTTGAAACGGGCAATTTTCGTCTCCTTTGTCGTCTCGAATTCGTGCGCATACATTCGTGCCGAGATGCGTAAAAACACACACACAAGTAAGACATTTTCGGTGATTTCGTGCACTTTCAGATATCGTTTACGGCTGCCTACCATAGAGAGAGAGAGAGAGAGAGAGAGAGAGAGAGAGAGAGAGAGAGAGAGAGAGAGAGAGAGAGAGAGAGACTGCAGAGCGTGAAGTACTACTCTCTTTCAACATGGCATCAAAAACAAAACATGACGGTACGATGAAGCCACCCAACAATAATAAAATTATGTCTTATATATCTCATAAATGGGAAACTCATTTGGAAAGTTACATATAATACTTCTAAATGTAAAATGAAGTGCTATGCCTGAGAAAGACACACTTACACGCACAAGCACAAACACAAGTACACGCAGTTTTTAAGCCTTCAGGAATGACAGAAAATATATTAAAAGTCTCATTATATTGTCCAGTGGTACGATCTCGTTCAGAAAAAAACTCAAATTTTTCTAGTTTTCCGTCAAGCTATTTTATTAATCACTGTCACAGAATATATATATTATATATATATACTATATATATATATATATATAGATATGTTTAAAATTTGTTCTCTTTTAGACAGAAAGGAGAATAAGTAAATTAGCCGCCATATGCATCTTTAGGATATGTGAAAGGGCTGCAAACCATAGCCTTAAGGCATTCCTTTTCATTCCTTGCTTAGTTGCTTTGGACTGGCAAGGAATCACGTCTCATTTTAACTTTACGTTTATAAGCAGCATGGCATTTCTTAATTTACAATAAACGATTGGCTTCATACGAATTCAAAAACTATAAAAACTTTCTTCTCGAATAAAGGCAAATTCAGCGTCCTCACTGGATCCTACATAAAACGTAATACGAAAACTGAATTCAGAAAAATAGCGAAGTATAGATATTAAAATATGTGCACCCGAGTCCATAAAAATTCTCTAGTATGAATGTAAAGCAATTCTACTCAGCCCAACCATAGCACCTCAGAACCAGAGATATAATCTTCATTTCCCATTCATAAAAAACATCTCTTGTGACTTGCATTACGTCGCTCAGACGCGACAGTCCTACCAACGACTTGAATCAGTGAACAGTAGACGAGACCTTGAATTAGTCGAGTAACCCCTTCACCCCCTGTCTCTCGCCCCCCCCCCCCCCCCCCTGAGACTCGCCACTCACACACAGTGGGACACGCCCCCTCCCTACATACGTCACAGATCTCACTCGCTAACTTGAGGGAACTAAAGCACTGACGTATGACCCAATTAGACGGGGCTGGAAAGGGGTACTCCTCAAAATATTTATCTCAAAATATATAAAATACTGCTACGACGTATTGTCACCGGAGACGCAAGATTTACAGAAGCCTTGCCCAACTCAAGAGGTAAATTACCCGAGTTGGGTAACAAACGCCTCTTGTTTTTCGGGGGTAATTGTTGTTTAGTTCACAAGCTTCGAGACGAGGGAACCACGAAATATTTGGAAACAAAGCAGGCTCGTTCCCCCGACCCCTTAGGGCAGACGCCCCTCCCTCTCTCCCTCCCTCCACCACGGCCCCAGAGCATTCTCATTATTTCGTAAGCATATTGTATGCCAAGTTATATATCCAATACCGCTAGTTTAACCTGAGGATTGCAGTTTTGTATCCATTGTTCTCGCCGTCCTGATCATTCTGCTTTTGTCTTGTCTACTTTGGATTTACGATAAAAACAAAACTATTTTACACGAAGCAATAAGTTGGCGAGTTCCTCTTCATATTAGTTAAGAAAACAGAACTATTTTAAAATGCCAGTTAAGGGTAAAAGGGTAATCCATTCGAAAAGGTCAGGAAGGGTTCCAGAGGTAATGAACTCAAGACCTGAACAAAGTGACCTGACCTGATTCCATCTAGAAGAGTCACAAATTTTCCTAAGAAATAAGAGAGAGAGAGAGAGAGAGAGAGAGAGAGAGAGAGAGAGAGAGAGAGAGAGAGAGAGAGAGAACTCTGGAAAATCACCAGCTATCTTCTCAGCAGACGCAGACCTATCGTTCAAAGGTGAGATACGGGCCGTAATTACAGACGCTTGCGCAAAATCCTTGCAACATTTCAGGCACCAGGATTACTGATGACTACTCTCTAGAAAGATCGCCAGCCTCGAGCTGCAAATTTTGTTTCAAAGACGCGGATATTCTCTTGAATCTAGTTACTGTATCTTCATCTTTAGCTTGTAGCTGCCCCAATTGTGAATGCCTGCAGTATTTTGTTTTCCTTCTGCGAGACATTGGGCGAAACTGACGCTATGTATCTCTCTACAAACTAGATTAATAAGTACCTTAACGGAATCTGCGTAGGGTCCCCTATCAGCTATAAGAGTGAGAGAATACTGACAGAATTCCTGTGTCGATCTACAATTTCACTGAAGCCACATCTGCTATTTCTCTGGTGACATATGGGAGACCTCGATAATCAGAAGAGTCGTATCTCAAAAGAGGAACTCAATTGTGGACTTGTTTCCAGAGACAAGTGTCCCAGAAACAAGAAAGTCATGCTTTGGAATCATAACACCGAAGGTCGAAAAGACTCAAGTCTTTTGGTGAAACTGTGCTTTTGGGACACAGGACGATGCAACATTACCAGAGAAATATAAAAACATAAAACATTGCAACTATACAAATTAAAACATCCAAGTTAAATCTAAAACTGACGATATTCATAACAATGAACTTCATAAGGTATTAAACGACTCGATAAAAGCAATGTATATAAAAAAAACCAAAGTCAACAGGTCAACGTAATGGAGCCAGTAGATAAAAAAAAGAAAAAAGTAGAAAAAGTCTTTAAAGCGGCCCTGGACTGCTGCATCATTCAGGGGAGGTCAGTAATGGCGGATCTGAAAGTAAAAAGTACGATATATATATCTGAAAGTAAGACGCAATTAAGTACAGGTTGAGAGAGAGAGAGAGAGAGAGAGAGAGAGAGAGAGAGAGAGAGAGAGAGAGAGAGAGAGAGGGAGGAGAGAGAGAGAGGGAGGGAGAGAGAGAGAATAATTCTCCTAATAATTCGTGTAACTGTTGCTCTAGTTAGTTATGTCATTGACAAAAAACATACGATTATTAGTACAAATTTGTCCGCAAAGAGACATAATACAAAATAAACCAAGTGGACAGTAATCTCTTCTGTTCTTGCAAAGAAAAATACAACATCAAGAAAAATACAACACCAAGCGCAAATAACATAAGCCTATAACACTATAAAAAACGAAAAAAAGGGACTTACTATAGAGAAAGAAAAAAAACGTCGTCACATCACTATCCGTTATCAAGTCCTTACACAAATTTTGGGAAAAAACATAAAAATGAAAATAGTAGACGAAAGTGGGCATGTGTGTGTAACCCGCTCATCAGAGACAAGACGAAGGGAAGGGAAGGGAAGCGAAGGGGCAGGGGTAAAAAGGTGGTGTTTAACTTTTTGGAGGTGACACACACCTACTTTTTAGAAGAACGAAACTGACGAGTCACTTTGGGGGAAAAAGAAACCGCAAAGCCAAACCAAGCAATCTAAGGCACTGCATCACACAGAATGCAGGAAGACGTGGCTTGATGAGTGTGTTTCAAGGTCTTGCGATGAAGGGTGGCCCGTTTTTCCCGTCAGCTCTTTGGAATGGGAGCTTTAATAAATGACAACAGACGAGAGACAGCAAGGACGCTTTGTTGTGGAGAGACTGAGTACTATACATGAAGATATCTAGGCGATGTACGAGCGATGCTTTTGAACTTATTTTGCCAGCGAGGCAAAAGTTGCAGAAATATCCCAAACAGGAATGAATAATGCTTACGTCAACTTGAAGGCATAAATATCTTAGCAGCAGACTGAATAAGTGAACTATGTTATTTCACCAAAACGCGTTTGATGTATCCCTGACACCCAAAGAGTTGGCAGGAGATTATGAATTACACTTTCATGAAATACGACTGAAAAACTGTCCGAGAGAAGATACAGAGAAGCAAGCAGAAAGTGTCTTCGAGGCATCAAACGAAGATTAGTTATCTGTTCTGCATTTTCTTAAGTTCTCATGGACATAGGAGGAAAAAGAGTGGAGGAATAAATATGGAGGGACAAACTGCTGATAAAATATTAAATAAAACTTGCAAGAAGGTAACTGGAAACAGAGCGAAACCAAGTGGGCTAGACAAAGCCCCCTTAAGGAACGCCTGTAAGAATTTTGTAGTATTAGTAAGTATAATTTCCTTCTGCAACAGATGACAAAAGTCATTTAAATTAAAATGTAACAAGAATTTGCAAAGTAAGTAGAGCCTTATACAGAAGTTTAGCAAAAAGGGCCATATGCCAGATGGTGTTAAATATCTTGGAAGATGCAATTAAGAGTTTACTCTTGGCGGTTAAAAAAATGAGACTCGAGAACATCTGCATTTTCAAAGGTTGACTTAAGTTTTAGTTTTCTGAAAAGACAAAAATATTGTGCCAACTTTGTCCGTCCGTCCGCCCTCAGATCTTAAAAACTACTGAGGTTAAAGGGCTGCAAATTGGTATGTTGATCATCCACCCTCCAGTCATCAAACATACCAAATTGCAGCCCTCTGCCGCAGTAGCTTTTTCTTTTTTTTAAATTTAAGGTTAAAGTCAGCCGTAATCATGCGTCTGGCAACGATATATACCAGGCCACCACCAGCAATTTACACCGACCACCGAAAGATAGATGTATCTTCGGTGGCCTCGCTTATTACGATGTACAGAAAATTCGATGCATTTTGTACTTGTTTTTATATACACTGAATCAGTACATTTTCATAAAAGGCAACGATTAGTTCAAGAATTAACATCATGGGCCAGTTCGTCTGCAATGCCAAGACTAAAAACTCTGTATGACTATGATTCCACCCAGTTGGCTTCCTGGTCATCGGAGAGGCAAGAAACTCTACAGTAGACCTGACTTGAATAAATTACTGTATAAGGAATGGTATACAGAGTGGCATTGAAACGAGGGAGATTCCTGAGTGTAGCTATAGGCGTGTTTATACTACGGTAAAATCAGACACAAATGTTGAAATCTGGAAAGGGTGAAGGGTAGTATCACTGGAAAATTGGACTTTGGAGAGAAGCGTCACTAGAAAACTGGATTCTGGAGAGAAGCACCACAAGAAAACTGGACTTTGGAGAGAAGCATCACTGTGAAACTGGATTCTAAAGAGAAGCATCACTCGAAAACTTGACTTTGGAGAGAAGCATCACAACAAAACTGGATTCTGGAGAGAAGCACCACAACAAAACTGGACTTTGGAGAGAAGCACTACAAGAAAACTGGATTCTGGAGAGAAGCATCACTGGAAAACTGGATTTGGGAGAGAAGCACCACAAGAAAACTGGAAGAAAGACTGCAAAGGGTAAGAAACCAAACATCGTTCTTGAGGACATTCTAGCATCATGCCTAATACAACTTAGTGGGTAGAGAAAAAGATGCAGATATGCCCCAATACCCGAGACATCAGTAGAATGCTCACTGATTCTCAGCCAACCTTAAACTACAGGTTCTGGGACTGAGCAGATGAATATGAAGAGAGAATTAGGCATTACGTAACCAGCATCGTTTGACTTGTAGGAACTGAGGAAAACGAGGGTGAAATACGCCACACTGTTCAGAAGAGACGTAGCCATTAAAAAATAACGGGTCCTCACATCTACTGCCGATGGTCGCAGGGGAGGAACCGTATCTCACCACTACTGGTAGTATAATGTACTACGACGAGTGAATGGCTTGACCACCAATTCCAATTTTGTTTGGTCAGGTGAGAGAGAGAGAGAGAGAGAGAGAGAGAGAGAGAGAGAGAGAGAGAGAGATTCAAAGCTTGTCCTTGTGTGTCTAAACTTGTGCAAAACAGTGCCTAAACACAATGAAAAGTTCGGCCTGTTTAAAATTCACCGTAACCTCTCCCCCCACCCCCCACAACAATACCCTTTATTCAAAAGTCTGTTCATTCTTGAAGCATTACGACAAGGTTATAAAATTACGTTCCTTTATCAATTACAGTAGGCTATGAAATTGAAATTAACGAAGTTACAGTAAAAACAAGTAATGTATTAAAATCTGCTTGGACGCAGCCATGTACAGTTCACCACGATTTACTGGAAAAAACACATTAGTCTGCTTTTAAGAATGTTAACGTACGATACATAACTCAATAGAACATTGACCAAATGTAAATGAAACTAGTGGAAACGTTAGGAATCCAGATAGAACCACGACAAGACTAAAACCACAGTCACTGATCATGACGCATGCTAGATTCACGGCCACCGGATGAGACGAGGCTGGGACAAGGCTATAGGTATTCATGTGTGATGAGATTTCACTCGTAAATAATAGTAAATAATACAGCTAAGGTCGGTCTATGTCCCTGGTTAGACCTGCTTCTATGTGACGCTGTAATCAGCTAAGGACAGTACACATCCCTTGTTAGACCTCCTGCTTTGTGAACGCTGTAATCAGCTAAGGACAGTACAGGTCCCTAGTCAGACCTGCTTCTATGTGACGCTGTAATCAGCTAAGGACAATACATAACCCTAGTTAGACCTGCTTCTATGTGATGCTGTAATCTAGGTGTTATTCATATACAAGTTAAGGACAGATGCACGATTTCTCCAGTGCATTGTCTGATGCTATGATACGGAAGATCAAACAGTGAATGTAGATTCTGCAGTGCTATCAAATACATCTGATGAATAAACTACTAAATTTGATAATGTAGGTCCCGAGAGCGTTATGGAAGTGGTACAGGGCCTGGATAAGACGTGAACAGGTAACAAGTGATTCCATTTTGTCCCCGTTCTGAGAAAATGGGGTTCGACGATCTTGATACTTTTAAGAGATTCTAGTCTGCTCGTCTTTTGAGGACATTCGGTTGGAAAGTGTGACAACACAGAGCTGAAGTTTTGATACATGTTACAGAGCATCAAACAGTCATTATTTTGGATGGAAAACTCAAAAAACTTTTTAAAAAAGGGGGAGGGGGGTTACAACAGTTCGGCAAAACAGGAACGATACATAATGGGATATAATTCAGAGAACTAATAAGTCCCAGGCTGCGTGAGCAATCTGACGCAAGTTAAACAGGTTATTGGTAGTGTTTCCGATACCTGGATAAGACCGTCATTTAATTTTCATTTGCTCAATATAAGTTTCTTTTTAATGCAATACTGACTCGATGAAATATTTAAACGGGCAAGTTGATTATCCAGTACTTATAACTAAATGGATTTCAAAAGTGCAATCACTTTCACGCAACAACTTACAAAAAATAATCGATGTTTATTTTTAGATTTTTTTTTCAAGCTTTTGTGATAAACTGAAACGCCCATAATGATCAACAGTTGCAGTTTCGACAGACAAACGCTAAAATAATAACAATTAAAAATAAAGTTAAAGTTCTGTCACGCGAAGGGTAGGTAATCATTCGTAACTACCACAAGAATATTGTATTATTCATCAAAGAAGAAGAAGAAGAAGAAGAAGAAGAAGAAGAAGAAGAAGAAGAAGAAGAAGAAGAAGAAGAAGAAGAAAAGTAACTGCTAACTTTTGCAACGTAAATCACCGAGAAAAAAAAAACCACAGACTTTAAAACCAACACAAAACGCGCCATTTGCCTGTATACATTACGAAACAACCTAGCCTTAAAATACCAAAATATATTCGAAACCATTTTCCTTTCAAATTCTGCCTCTAACTCCGTTCGTGCACCGCGACGCAAAGTGACCCCCCCCCTCCTCCCTCTCTCTCTCTCTCTCTCTCTCTCGCCGACACCATTGCAACCGAGCAATTCTATTGTTAGATAACTTTATGACTCTAACAGGGTTTTACAATCGGAGGAAAGGTTGTCAAAGGCTGGCCGAAACCGTAAAATGTTTGTCCGACTTTCTCGCCGGATTGGTTGCGCGAAATATACCTTTCATTCGTGGACGTAAAATGATAAGATATTACACGGCTAACGAAGCGGTTGAGGCTTTAAAAAAAAGGGGGAGGGAAGATAGGGGGTTCGCCCCCCCCCAACCCAAAAAATCCGTAAATCAATCCACATCAAAGGTAGATGGGTACTATTATGCATCCAAGACCTCATAATTAAAATAAAAAGGAAAAAACGCGAATCAACCCACGTCGAAAGTAGATAACCACTATTATGCATCTACGACCTCATAAGCCTACAATAAATCAATAGAATAGAATACAGAACTTAAGCCAAAGACCGAGCGCTGGGACCTATGAGGTCATTCAACGCTGAGGGGACATTGACACTAAATAAAAAAAGTTTGAAAGGTGTAACAGGAGGAAAGCCACGAGGAAGTTGCACCATGAAACAATTGTGAGAGGGGGTGGAAAGTAAGATGGAAGAAAGAGAATATGAACGGAGGTACAGTAAATAAAAAAAGTCTGTAAAACCGCATTTTTTCCGGTAATATTTTCGGTTCAGACTTCCCACTGAAACATCCCCGCCCAAAATAAAAAATTCCTTCAATTAATCAGACTCATAAAACTTTAAGTACCGTCTAAATAAATTAGCGCACAGCATAATTAAAAGTGAACACTCGCAACATTATCATAAAACATTCTTAAATACTCTTACACAATGAGGCAGAGTTATTTATTGGTTTTTAGTTTTCTGTAAAAGAAAACTATCGTGTCGGCTTGGTCTGTCCGTCAGCACTTTACTCCCTCTGCCCTCAGATCTAAAAACCAGCTGAGGCTAGAGGGCTGCAAATTGGTATGTCGATCGTCCACCCTCCAATCATCAAACATACCAAATTGCAGCCCTCTAGCCTCAGCAGATTGTATTTTATTTAAGGTTAAAGGTAGCCATGAATCGTGCATCTGGCAGCGCTTTGCGGAGCCATGAGACGCACCCTTGTTTTTTATTTATTTTTTATTTTTATTTTGGATTAATTACATAAGACATAGTCAAGTAGCTTTCACTGCTGTCTATCAAACAATCATTTCAAGTCAGACAACTTGGATTTTCTATTTAAAGTTAAGAATAACTTTCTCGAATGATTCCAGTATTTCTCAAATTACAGGATAACCTAATTTTTCACTATATATATATATATATATATATATATATATATATATATTATAATATATATATATATATAAGTATATATATATATATGTATACATATATATATATATACATATATATATATATATACATATATATATATATATATATATATATATATATATATATATATATATATATATATAGGTAGAGAAATCAGTGACCGTCTTCCATTACCACTCGTTTTTTGTTTATAGAAGCGTAGATTTAACTTGAATCAGCGCCTCAGTGGCGTGGTAGGTTTGGTGTTGGCGTGCCACCTCGGTGGCCCGAGTTCGATTCTCGGACATTTCCTTGAGGGGTGAGAGATGTGTATTTCTGGTGATAGAAGTTAATCTCGACGTGGTTCGGCAGTCGCGTAAAGCCGTTGGTCCCGTTGCTGAATAACCACTGGTTCCATGCAACGTAAAAACACCATACAAACAAACAAACAAAATTAAACTTGAATATTTTGAGGGGATATTGGGATTGTGGACTGCAAACCACCTCTTCGCTAACCATAAGAAGTCCCATTCACAAAAAAATAAAAACACTACTCTTCAGACACACACACAAAATTACGTAAATATCATGGTGTTGATCATTGGATAAAAGTTCACGTGTTTGGCGCACTACTCGTTCGCAATTTAAAATAATTTTTTTTTTCACATTTGATTAAGTTTAAGATTAGTTGTCAGAAAAGTCTATTTACTGTTCAAATTATTCAATCTAAGACTACCTGTCAGGGAAGTCTATTGTACATTGTATTCAATTTAAGACTACCTGTCAGGGAAGTCCATTTACTGTACATTGTACTCAAGGTCTGACTTGTCACATTAAACATTTAACATTGGATTTTAATATCTTAGGATTTACCCTGCAAAGCCACAAATACTTGAAAATACCAAGTTCCTCTGGGTTTATTCCGTAATACCTTTCGACTGGCTTTCATCTGGTTCTTCGGCCGAGGTGTGTTCATGATTTTTTTTCATTTGTTAATTTGTAACAGTATTACAATAATCGTTACATTTCTTTAATATTATTTACCGAGTATTTACAAATTCATCTGTAAAGGTGTTCATTTTGCAATGTCTTGACAAGACGTATTTGGAAAATTTGAATTTACATCTAATAATATTTATTCTACAAATTACATTTCCGTTACCATTTCTACTTTCCCAAACCGCGCTAGCATTTTCAATAACTAGCAAAGACATAAGTGTTGTTTTGTTTCTTAGATGAAAGTCTAACGTCGACAATTTAATGTTTGTCATATTCAACAATTGGAATTTCTTCCAAAAGACCAGATAGTTATTTTGACACAGATTCCTTTTGAATACAGAGTCCCTCCTGCCTGGCTCAGTGTAAGCGATGGTTCGGCGACTTACTAGTTCCCTATCGTGCGTAATACATTACACCCTAAGAACTCATATAATATAAACTCTTACCTAATTTGCCGTTAACGATATCGAACTGTGAGCAATCTTCCCGGATGAAGACTGGACTGGAGGACAGTTCCTGGAAAAAAGAAAAGAAATATATGTTAACTCTTGTAATACCACTATTCTTTTGTATACAACCTCAGTACCTGTTCTCTGGGAGAGAGGCCGATTTAAGAAAACTGAAATTCGATGTTAAAAAGGGTACTAGTTGGAACCTCACGTGTAGGTACCACGAAAGCTAAAAAAAAAGAAAGAAAAAATAAGCGATCCGACCTCCAGCTTACTTGGGGGCACGTGCTAAAATCTACGGTCACATAGAGCACTGTTTCACCAGGTAAAATTAAAATAAATTCGCTATATTTTATTAGAAATCTGTTCTGTACTGTTTAAATGCATACTATTTTTTTACATTTTCATTCTAATAAATAAATCATAAATATCATATCCTATAATTCCTGTATCTTCAACTCAACGCGAAATACCTTTTTCAGACCTTTTTTAGGCTCTTCCATAGACCTTTCCTACACCCCAACAAGAACAGCAACAAAGTAGTTTGTAGGCTTACTCCCCGAGTAAGCGAAAATCGCCGTTTCCTTATCATACCCCTAAATAACACCTTATCGGTAATGTAATGTTTAATAACAGTCTGTTGAAATGTAATGCAAACAACCGTGAGAAATACTATAACGTTTATTATTATTATTATTATTATTATATTTCAGTAGATGAAACCTACTAACATGAACAAGCACACATTGGTCATTAACTTAAAATTCAACCTCCCACTGCAGACCCCACACTGCAGCGGTAACTGATCACGACCCAGAGCCAGTGATTTTCCATCGCCACTAGGGAGGCGCGAACCTGCTATATCTGACTGGCCTACCACGACACTAACCACTATACCAGACACAAGTCATATATGAATACTGAGAATACTTCAGGTTCTAAGCATTTACTGAACAATACAAGGAAGCCATGGCGGAAGACCCTGAATATAATATAATATTATAAATGACATTTACGGATGACTGAGGCAGTTTCTGTCATTTCCGCTAAAATTCCCTCCTCCTGTCACAGATCCTGCTGTGTTTACAGCACCGACGCAGCAGCAGTTTAACATACATCGGTGAGAAAATCTCCTTTTTGGAAAAGCTAATTTAAATTAACGATGTTGATCTTGCTTTTCATGTATTTCAACCCTTAAACCTTACTTATATCATTGTATCCACTCTTATCAACAATTCTCACATGCTTTTTTCAATTTTGGCAACATTAACACACTCCTAAACTCATCCAAATTTGGCCAAATTCCTGCTTCCTTCCTCCATTTGGGTAAACGGTGGCTCACTTTCTATTTCATTACTCTTAATCTGCTTCTCCTCTGTTTCTCTCTTCATCAGACTTTCTCGGTCACCATTCTTCTTTGCTATTTTCAGCCTGATAGTCTCCTCTGCGTATTGTTTTTTTCTGTTTATTTACTCCCCTATATTACCACTTTTTCTCTAAATGAAGTACTTTACTTTTTGTAGCTTTTTGTAATTAATGAATATATATATATATATATTATATATATATATATATATATATTATATATATATATATATATATATATATATATATATCTATATATAAAAGGGACAAACCTACGGCACAGAACGACAATTTAAATTGCCTTTAATAGCGCAAGAAAGCAACCAGCAGTTATTCAATGTCAATTTATTATCTACACATAATAGCGACGAGCAGTAATAAGCTGTGTTAAAGAAACTTTAAACCACTGATAAAATATATCATCATCCAGATATTTCTAAGCCACTTTCCACCGGCGGGTTCATTCTGTATCATCGAACACAATGCATAGGGAAAACCGTCCCCCCGCCACCCCCCCCCCTACTTTCTAAATATCGACGTCAGTCAAACGCCGACTTCATAAACCTTTATTGTTGCCGAGTTTTCGCCTTCACATTTCAATACTTCGTCTCTCTTCATCACTTGGAGTAACACTTTAGTCGTATTGCAGATTCCACGAAGCACTAGGCCTACCTCTTGAATCAAACTGTTTCTGAGTCGTACTGCATTCATTCAACGAACACTAGGCCTAGCGCTTGTATTAAACTGTTTCTAGGTCGTACTGCTCTAATTCACCGAAGCATTAAGCCTAGGGCTTGTATTAAACTGCTTCCAGTAGGTTCAACCGATTGCACCAAACTTCTAGGTCGTACTGCACTAATTCAACGAAGCATCAAGCCTCGCGCTTGCATCAAACTGTTTCTAGGTCGTAATGCATTCATTCAACGAACACAAGGCCTAGCGCTTCCATCAAACTTAACGAGGAACTAGGCCTAGTACTTGCATTAAAGTGTTTCTAGGTCGTACTGCATTCATTCAACAAAACACTTGGCCTAGCACTTGCATAAAACTGTTTCTAGGTTGTACTGCATTCATTCAACGAAGGACTAGACCTAGTGCTCGTTTAAAACCATTTCTAAATATGTTACTGATGATTAAAGAGTTCGCTAACATACTCACAGCTGTTCCTTCATTTACATGAGTAAAATCGTCCAAAAATTATTTTTTACTATTTTCTTAATGTGGGTTAATGACTATTATTGTCTCGTGAGACAATAAGTCTGCCATATTGTGTTACGTCGTGAGTCGTGCTGCACCTTTATTAATTATTGAAAATATTTCCCCCAAAAAAGCCAATTTTGATCTCGTAAGCTACATTAACGTGAATGTTGAGTACAAATATACCACTGGACGATTATATTTGTTTATTTTCATCGAGTTTAAAGGCAAAATTCGCCATGATTTCCCTGAAGTGTGGCAGATAACGCGCCAGGAAATTCTGGAAGGGGAGGAAGGAGCCAGAATAGGCTAATTAAAGGCGGAAGTCACAGGAAGAAGTTGGAGGAGGGAGGAGGAGGAGATAGGTGGAGGTGGAGGTGGAGAGGCTATACAGCTGTTTCTTCACACACTTTCCCCTATTGACTACAGCATGACGCAATTCCCCCTGTATTGTTTGGTGTGGCTTTTGCAACGTCTTAATCGCGCGGCGCGCGACTCTTGGGGTCGATTAAGTGGCGACCTCTCTCTCTCTCTCTCTCTCTCTCTCTCTCTCTCTCTCTCTCTCTCTCTCTCTCTCCTCTATATATATATTTATATATATATATATATATATATATACAAAGTTCACCGTGTTATAAGACTAAACTGCACATGTCTAAGACCTACTGAACATCTGAGATACTTAGTATATTGGCAACACTGATAAGATGGCGACGCACGTATCATTGTAACCCGTGACTAACGGACTTAAAATGACCTCCGAAATTATCCCCTCTTTCAGAGAGTTGGTGTTTAAATGTGAGAGAGAGAGAGAGAGAGAGAGAGAGAGAGAGAGAGAGATACAAATGAATGACTGCAAAATAGTACTAAATTGATACCATTTTGCTCTGTATCTTACACATTATAATACTTGGAAAGTTAACAGGATTTTATTTTCGCTGAATACGCTAATCACATCGTCAAAATGATCCCAAACATATTCTCAACGAATACGCCACCACATTCGCGACCAAATCGGTTACTTCCTGCAACAAAAAATATATATGAATACCGTTATGAAATCGCCAAGGGGAAAAAAATAATAATAATGGTGGTATGAAAGAGGTATCCAAGGCCGTTCTCTCCAGACAAAATTCCGCTATGTTAACAGTCATTCAGTCGCCCACTGGGGGGACTTTTTGTCCGCGGAACCTCACGACGCCAACCCTGGGACACATTACGGGACCGTGTAAGCTTTTTTCCTTTTTTTTTTTTTTTTTTTCTTTTTTTTAACGTGTAAGCAATTTCTGTACCACGTAAGCCCTTTTTTTGTACTGTGTAAGACATTTTTAGTACTATGTAAGGCATCCTTTGTACCATTCTAAAGCACTTCTGTCTACGTAAGTTCTTTTTGTACGATGTAAGCAAGCCTGTGTAAGGCCTTTGTTGTACTATGTATGGCCATTTTTCGTACTATGTAAGACTTTATTGTGCAATGTTTAGTATTTTTCGTACTATGTAAGACTTATAGCCTTTATTGTACTATGTAAGGCATTTATTTCCTACTAATGTAAGGCATACTTTGTACCATATTAGGCATTTTATTTATGTAGGACATTTTTTTTGTACCATGTACAATATTCGTTGCATTATGTAAGGCCTTCTCTGTACTATGTAAGGCACCATTTTTTTTACTATGTATTGCAGTTTTTTGTGCTATGTTAAAGGCCTTTGTTACTATGTATGGTCCTTGATTGTACTATGTGAGGTCTTTATTTGTACTATGTAAGGTGTGATAAGTTTAGTCGCATCTAGTGAACAGAACGGATAGTGGCTCTCTCTCTCTCTCTCTCTCTCTCTCTCTCTCTCTCTCTCTCTCTCTCTCAATATGCAATGCCCACCACCGTTCATCAATACAAATCACAGACTAATGTTAAGGCAATATCCCGCTTATTTTAGGTCAAATATGGTCTAGGTTGATTTGGATTCATCAGATAAAAAGTTTGTCTTTGATATCCAGGTGATTAACGAAGCAGTGAATGTCATCAGTGCATGTAAATGACACCAGGTGTTCCAATTAATGCTATATCACGCAATAATAGAATACAGTGACCTGTGCTATATTTATGGTATACAGTGATCTTATACTGTAATTATCGAATACAGTGAACTGTGCTATATTTATGGTATACAGTGGTCTCTGTTATAATTATAGAAAAAAGTGACCTACCTATATATGGGATACAGCGACCTAGGCTATATTTATGTTATACAGTGACCGATCCTATATATATGGAAACAGTAGTATATGCTATAATTATAGAAAACAGTGACCTGCCTATATATATGGTATACACTGACCTAGGCTATATTTATGTTATACAGTGACCTACCCTATATATATATGGTATACAGTGACCTATGCTATATTTATGTTATACAGTAACCTACCCTATATATATGGTATACAGTGATCTCTGCTGCAATTATAGAAAACAGTGACCTACCCTATATATATGGTATACAGCGACCTATGCTATATTTAAGGTATAGTGTGACCTACCCTATATATGTGGTATACAGTGACCTATGCTATATTTAAGGTATACAGTGATCTACCCTATATATGTGGTATATAGTGACCTATGCCATATTTAAGGTCTCTCGGGTTTTAGACACAAAAAGAATAATAAAAAGAAATAATTATGGAAAAATAATAATAACCAAGGCAAATCTAAGGCTTGAGTACACATTATGTATTGAAAGATTATATATAACGTAGACGAGCCTTCAGTGTAGCAGCTTGGAAACCCTGTCGTATCTGACTGTTTTCTGTTCCCCCCAGTGACACACTGAACGCGCCCATCGACTCCTAGCTATGGACTCGCATAACTTTTAAATGGAAACAGCAGAATGATCGAGTTACAAGTACGTCATTCTTGGCACGTGTCGTACGAGTATTAATTGGGACGTGCGCAGAAATCATGCACGTTTAAATGACGAAGCTGTCGGATATATTTAAAATTCAAATGTTACGTGTAAAAGGTGATGCGAAGCGTCATATGCTGGCATGCGAATTATTTCTAGAGAGAGAGAGAGAGACTGGGAGGACGATGAGAGTGAGACGAGAGAGAGAGAGAGAGAGAGACTGTACCACATGTATGCATCTAATAAATGGAGCCCATAAATACGCAAAAATATAGAAAGTAAGTACTATATGCTGTCTATGAAGTAATAGTAATTAATTTCTATATTCTGGCGTTTTTATGGGATCCTTTTATTGGATAGAATTCTTCTGTGACAGGACATTTCTAGCAGTCATATGTATGTATATATAATGTGTATTAATGTATATATACATTAATATACGTATGTATATAATATACATTTTTTCTTGGCAGACACAAAAAGGAACTTCCCACGACCAGGCAGGAAGAAGAAGAAGAAGAAGAAAAGAAGAAATAGGACTGGGTGAGCGTTGTAGGTTGTACCAACCACAGGCCACCGCCACCACAACCCTTGCTGCAAAGTTATGACAACCCCCCCGCCCCGGGCGCCACCGCGCCCTCCCCGTCAGAAGGAAAACAGCATAACATTTATAAACTCCTTCCGGAACCCGGTACTGCAAATCCACTTACCTCCAATTTGTCGACTATTTCGAGTTCATTAGCCAAGTTTGAGGGCGATACTTCAAATGTCTTCGGAGAGAACTGTCGTTTATTATTATTATTATTATTATTATTATTACTTTTCTTTATTAAATGCACCAGATTTCTGACGAGTCGGTCGGTACCGTGATTGGTTACCGAGGCTGCTACCGAATGCAGAGAGCTGCCAATTGATGGTTTAGGATAGGTTACGAGAACGATTAAGTTATTCATTTCAAAATAAAAGCCAAAATAATCTTTCGTTGTTTAAGCTTATATAGCACCAATGACGAACGCTTAAACTTTGACATTTTTCAAGTCACCGTTTCAATGAAAAGGATACGCCAAGTCTCCACAAAATCTACGATTGAAAATATCAATAATCATATCCATTGCCATCATCTTCATCGGAATTTAATTCTGATCCACCAATTCTACGGTGAAATAATATCAATAATCATATCTCATTGCCATCATCTTCATCAGAATTTAATTCTAATTCCACAAAATCTACGATTGAAAATATCAATAATCATATCTCACTACCATAAGCGTTCTCAGAATTAATTCTAATACCAAAATTCTACGATGGAAAGTAATACCAATAGTCATATCTGATTTCCATCTCTTCATCAGAATTCAACTCTAATTTCACCAATTCTAGGGTGAAAAATATCAACAAGCATATCCATTGCCATCATCTCTAAAGAACACAGTCATAGTAGGAAAATAAATTTTTAAAACTTTCTTCACTGCCCGATCAGGATAATACCGTGAATTGGCCATGTTTCCGTAAACATATTACAGTTCTACCCCCCAATGATGATGAAGACGACTCGGTGAATGGAGTTAAACTGTGGGAGGTGGGGGAGGAGGAGGATGGGTAGTAGTAGTAGTAGTTTATCTTCACAACAGCTCCCAGCCTCTTTCTAGCTAGAAAAAAAACTCCAAAAGAGCAATAAAAGGACGAAAAAGAAAACTGAAAACTCTGGCAACAATTCAATGTCAACTTCACCGATGCACGAACGTACCAACATCATTACAATATAAATGAATGAAACGCCATATAATGATATAATTTACTCCCATCATCCAAGAGAAAGCCGAGACTTTCGCTCTCATGACAATAACAAGAAACTCTCTAATGTAGGCCAATCAAAATCACTGTCTAAAGTTGCCATTTAACCGCCATATACGAAATCCAGGATCGTCTCGACTCCCCAGGGGGAAATTGCCTACGAAATAAAGCATTTCCCTGGGAAATGATTTCTTTTCATTACTGAACCAAACTTTCCCAGGGGGTTACTGTGAAGAGAGACGATTAAGGAGAAAGGTAATTGGAGAGAAATTATGAAAGTCCTGGAACACGGCAATCATGTCTCATATTCTTCATTATTATGACGACTTTGACCTGCGTATGAATCTTTTTTTTTCTGTCATCACGAGTTCAAATCTGCTGCCACTGCTGCCACTCGAGTTGCATTGTCGTAGATCTTCTAGAGAGAGAGAGAGAGAGAGAGAGAGAGAGAGAGAAATACGGATATTAACCTTGCAGATAACGACCATTGGTGCCGCGGTTTCCTCAAAGGATTGACGCTTTCTTAAATAAGTCATCTGCATTTGTTAGTTTTCTGTAAAAAAAAAAAAAAAAAAAAAAAAAAAAAAAACCATTGAGATGGCTTTTTTTTTCTCTGTCCGCCCTCGGATCTTAAAAACTACCCAGGCTACAGGGCTGCAAATTGTCATGTTGATCATCCACCCTCCAATCATCAAACATACAAAATTCCAGCCCTCTAGCCTCGGTAGCTTTGATTTTATTGAAGGTTTAAAGTTAGCCACAATCGTGCGTCTGGCAATGCTATAGGACAGGCCGCAACCTGGCTGTGGCTGAAAGATTCACGGGCCTACGCTGATATCTTACTTATTAACCACGTAAGTTAATTACACAATAAAACACACGCGGTGACTTAACGAAAATAAAAAACGAACCCTGTGGGGAAAGTCTTCGTCTCGCGAACGCTCACACGCTCTCATCTGTGTTACTTTAACTTGTGGCTTCGTGACAGAAGCCGGAGAGAAGAAGAGCAAGAGATGCTTTGAATATTTGGAATAGCAGTTTGGTCAACCGCGAAAACGAACCAGCCTCTCAGCATCTGGTCGTATATTCATTCCTCTGGGTCTTTCAAAAGAGAGTCGAGAGTATCTTCGCCTACTCGGGGAGTAAGCTTACGAACTACTTTGTTATTTTTTAGAATTAAAATGTAAAGAATAAATAATGCGCATGTTAAACGGTATAGGAAAATTATTTCTAATAAATTATAGCGTATTTATTATAATTTTCGTTGGTGAAACGACGCTCCCTTTGACCGTAGGTTTTAGCACGTTTCAATTTATTTGGTGTACTGAATTTATAGGCTATGTCTCTGTTCAATTATTTTGTGTTTCCGTTTATAAATGAGAATGTATGATGTATGAACATGTTTAATTTGTGTCCTTTTTATTTCCTTGTTTTTAGTATGAGTAGTACTAAGTGTGTCTCTCTCTCTCTCTCTGTGTATGTGTGGTGCAGGCAGATTTCCTGTTGGAATCCTATAGTGGGTTGATAGATTTCCTGTTGGAATCCTATAGTGGGTTGATAGATTTCCTGTTCCTGTTGGAATCCTATAGTTGGTTGATAGATTTCCTGTTCCTGTTGGAATCCTATAGTGGGTTCATAGATTTCCTGTTGGAATCCTTAGTGAAGTTTGAATAGATCCTTTTCCTGTTGGAATCCTATAGTTGGTTGATAGATTTCCTGTTCCTGTTGGAATCCTATAGTGGGTTCATAGATTTCCTGTTGGAATCCTATAGTGAGTTGATAGATTTCCTGTTGGAATCCTATAGTGGGTTGATAGATTTCCTGTTCCTGTTGGAATCCTATAGTGGGTTGATAGATTTCCTGTTGGAATCCTATAGTGGGTTGATAGATTTCCTGTTCCTGTTGGAATCCTATAGTGGGTTGATAGATTTCCTGTTGGAATCCTATAGTGGGTTGATAGGAAGTCTAGGTGACTCTGTCCAAGAAGAATTTCCGGTCAAATGCTTCACATTTGCGAAATGCTCGATTCTCCTAAGTGTGCAATGATGAAGCCTGCCTGAATTGACATTTAAATTTCAAATGTTAAGGTCAAAGACTGAGGTCTTGTGAAATTTTATTCCTGTGCAGCCATGGGCATCACGAAACTTGAGGGGGGGGGGGGGGGGGGGTACGTTCTTGCCTGTGTAGTCCAAGTTCAGTCTACGTCTAAATTATGTCCATATTCAGTCCATGTCTAAATTAAGTACCAATTCAGTCTATGTCTATCGTAAGTCCTTATTCAGTCTACGTTTAAATTAAGTCCATATCCAGTCTGCTTCTGAATCAAGTCCATAATCAGTCTGCTTCTAAATTAAGTCCATATTCAGTCTACGTCTAAACTCCATATTCAGTGTACGTGTAAATCAAGTCCATATTCAGTCTACATCAAAATCGAGTCCATATTCAGTGTTAACGGTATCAAAGTTTCAAAATCAAAGTCCTACATCCTTTTTTTTTCCAAAATCGAGTCCATATTCAGTCTACGTCTAAAGTAAGTCCATATGTAGTCTACATCTAAATTAAGTACTAATTCAGTCTAGTATATCAAAAGAAAGTCCTTATTCAGCCTATGCCTAGATTAAGTACTTACACACTCTATGTCTAAATTAAGCCAATACTGCAGTCTACGTCCAAATTAAGTACTTGATCTTTTTTAAAACCAGGCACAACTGAGATAAATTTCTTATCCTGTATATAAAAAAAAACTAGAAAAAAAAAAAAAAAAGAAAAGCGTTCAGCTTCCCTCCCCCCACCCATCCGTCTCTGACTCTCTGATACTGACTGATGAAAGAATATAATATAAAAATTCCCTCGTCCATAAAGATATCACAATCAGACGCGATGTTGATATCCTTCTTGAGACGTAAAATTCACTCCGACAAATGATTACGATGCAGTGGAGTGAGGGCGCGTCCCGTGGCTCCGGCAAGCGCTGCCTGACGCAGAATCCAAAGCTAAGTTTCACCTTAAAAAAAATTAAAACTATTGACGCTACAGGGTTGCAATTTGGTATGTCTGATGATTGGAGGGTGGATGATCAACATCCCGATTTGCAGCCCTCTAGCCTTAGTAGTTACTAAGATCTGCGGGCGGATGGACAGACAAAATACGATACAAAAAATAAATAAAAAACTATTGACGCTAGAGGGTTGCAATTTGGTACGTTTGATGATTGGAGGGTGGATGATCAACACACAAATTTGCAGCCCTCTAGCCTCAGTAGTTTTTAAGATCTGTGGGCGGATGGACGGACAAAATACGATACAAAAAAATAAATAAAAAACTATTGACGCTAGAGGGTTGCAATTTGGTACGTTTGATGATTGGACGGTGGATGATCAACATGCCAAGTTACAGATTTGAAACCCTCTAGCCTCAGTAGTTTTTAGGGTGCAAAAGTTAAATGGCGCCCTAATTACCTTAGGTCTCCTCCACTGGAACGTGAAGGGGGGAGTCTGGTGGTAAAAGACGGACGTCTGCGATGCTGGGAAGTCTGGGTCCTCCCACAGTTCTCCTCTTTCGGAGCACCCTTTCACCACTCGACCGTACTCGTCCATTGTATCCTTCAAGATAAATATAAATAAAAACATAATTAATGATGAGGCAACAAATCCTGTACAAAAATAAATAAATAAAAGAAAAAATATCAAGATTAACGACATGGTAACAAATAAAATCGAGTTTATTATTGTATCCTTCGAAAAATAAAAAAAATTAAAACATAATTAAAGACAAGGCAACAAATAAAATAGAGTTTATTATTGTATTCTTCAAAAAAATAAAATAAAAACATAATTAAAGACAAGGCAACAAATAAAATCTATTTTATAATGCATACTTCAAAAAATAAAAATAAAAACATAATTAGTGACAAGGTAAGAAATCCTTCAAAAAAATAAAAATAAATAAAAGAAAAGAAAAAATATTATGATTAACGACAAGGGAACAAAAATAAAATCGATTTTATAAATGTATCCTTCAAGAAATGAAAAATAAAAACATAATTAACGAAAAGCAACAAATCCCTCAAAAAATAAAAGAACAAAATATCAAAATTAACGACGAGTTTATTATTGTATCCTTCAAAAAATAAAAAATAAAAACATGATTAATAACAGGGCAACAAATCCTTCAAAAAAATTAAATAAAAGAACAAAATATCAAAATTAACGGCGAGTTTATTATTGTATCCTTCAAAAAATAAAAAAAATAAAAACAATGAATGACAAGGCACTAAATCCTTAAAAAAAAAAAAAAAAATCATAATTAACGCCAAGGCAACAAAAAATAAAACCGATTTCATATAATAGAATGAAGTTACACTTTACCATTTTCCATTACAAGATACAGTGCATGATATGCCACAGAACAGTAGCCATAATAAACTTCCAGAATGCAGTTCTCAACATCTGGGACCTTAGAAGGATGTTAAAAAATGACCCTCTTTATATTTAACTCATCCAACTAATATCTGCGTATCATAAATTTCCCGTCGGAATTAATTACTCTGGAGATTTCGTCTTGCAGTCTAAATTACTGCTCGTGATGAAATTAGTTAAAAATTAAGGTATCTAACATTAAAAGCTAACATTTCTTGTGTCTTCCTTTATTAATAGCCTGACTCCTTAAGAACTGCCAAGTTCCCCTTCAAATTCTACCCTAATACAGAGATTGTTCTATATAATTCAGCACAAAGGCAAAGCGCTGGGACCTATAAGGTCATTCAGCGCAGAAGCGGAAATGACAGTAAGAAGGTTTCGAAAGGCGTAACAGGAGAAAAATGTCGCAGCTGCACTATGAGACAACTGTCAGAGAGGGTGGAAAGTCAGATGGAAGAAAGAGAATATGAACGGAGGTACAGTAAAAAAAAGAATGAAGAGAGGTTGTAGCTAGGGACTGAGGGAACGCTGCAAAGACCCTTAAATACAGCATACATTGCACCAGGTGAGGTGCACTGAAGGCACTACCTCCCTACAAGGCCTAATGTAAACGGAAATGTCTTTTCAAGAAAAATTATGTTCCTTATAGCGGTGTTTAAAAGTGACTGTTTTTGACTAAATCATTAGCCTTGTCCATAGCCAGCCACATCCAAGTGAGCTGGACGCAATAAACTCCAATTTCCAGACTTAAATTACCAGAACTGGAAGCTTAAAAGTTTGCTGAATATAGTAGTCAGACTTCTAAAACCCTTTTACTTAGAATGGACTAAGTGTACAATTGTCAAAAACTATGTTTGGAGACGTTAAGAACTGGATATGTTGGACTGACTGACGCGTCTCTTACTCTTGATACTACAGAGTTCGTTAAGACGCGACTATAATACATTATGTCCAGCATAGTCTATGTATCGACTCTAAAAACTCGGGTGTCTCGTCACTTTGCTAACACCCTTCTGTCAACATCCAGCAAAATGCAGTCGTCATGACAACAAGTACACGAACATAGCAACAACCACACCATGAGCGTCAAGCCCCCAAGAGCATCATGTCCTTCAAGAACGACGCACCCTTCAGCCTCGCTGCTTATAGCCTACCTAATCAGCAACCAGGACAGGTGAGCAGAAAGGTGCCAACGATGGGAAGAGCTTCCAGCCAGCTTGCAGGATCGTCCTATCACCCCTCTGCATAACTGAACATTCGGATCACTGACTGGGACAGGTAGAGATGATCCAGACCCATCCATGACTTTAGTTTAAGCCCTGGTCGATGGGCCACTTGCCTCAGTTGGGTATGACAGAGTCTGAGGGTCAACTGACAAAGTCTGAGGTCTGCTGACAAAGTCTGAGGGTCTGCTGACAAAGTCTGAGGTCTACTGACAAAGTCTGAGGGTCTTCTGACAAAGTCTGAGGTTTACTGACAGTCAAGAGGGTCTCTACACCAGTTCTCCTAATTCTTTCCATATCTTACCGCAACTCCAGGTCACATTAAGGGAAGGGGTCAGTGCTAGCACAAGCCAGTTTAATCTCAACTCACAAACCAGGTACTTGGAATCATTCTCTGCTAGATCTTGACCTTACAATCTTACCAGAGTCTGTCACATCATGAGGTGACCTCAGAAATAAAAATCTTAGAGTGTTCATATACAGAGGGCAACAGATCTTGTATACTTTGACAAATTTATATCAATAAGCCTTCAAAGAACACTATCTTTACCCTGAACTACACCAAGTATACTAGTATTAATACCAGCAGCAGCTCTAGTCAAGGGAATATATGACTAAATGAATGATATTCAACGACCTCTAACGATGAAAAATACTTTTCAGATTAAAAAATACCATCGTTATACTCCTGAAAGCTACAACTGTGGCTGATTTCATCCTAAATCATAAATATTTCCTAAGGAGGCGACAAACTTAAGAAACTAAATCTTAGAAATCAATGAAAATAATGGACACACGAGGATGCAGCATAACAATTAATTATAATAATAACATATATATATAATATATATTATATATATTATAATATATATATATATTATATATATATTCTTCTCTCTATATATATAAGTGAAATCCAAAAATTCCACCACTTGGGCAAGACTAATTCGATTAAAACCTACCGTGCGAAATTACCCTTAACTTAGACCTACTTCATTCAGTCCATGACAGGCTTTTAAAAATACGAAAAAAAAGAGAATTAATAATAATAAAATAGCGCTGCTTTGTGCCAATCCCACACCACTGACATAACCAAACCTCCTCCTCCTCGTCGCCCGCCACATTCCAGGATGGGCAAGAGCTGGGCACGCCTTCCTATACCCTACCCCTACCCCTACACCCTAACCTCCACCACGGAGTCTTCCGCTTTCTACCCAAGTATTCCAAACCTTTGGCGGTGCAGTGGGACCTAGCCTCCGTCTCGACAGTTCTCACATTATTTTTTTTTTCTTTTTCCTTTTTCGTGTCACTTGAGCTACAAAAAGGCAGAAAATATAAAAAAATAGCAAAAACTTTACAGGTTAAGATACGAGAGACAGACAGACACACAGACGCAGGGAGCTTACAAGAAACGATATTGGTTTCGTAATATTAAACTTATATTCAATTTCTGGTTTCCTATCTCTTACTTTCGTATTTCTGCCTAGGAATTTTGGTCATCGATTCTTGTATATAGCCTGCATGTTTCAATTCGACATTACAGTGTTATTCTAAATGCAAAAATAAAACAAAATTACTGTGATTCTTTGAGATGCTTACAAATGGCTACACCTGTATAAACAGTATACAACTGAGGAAAAAAGTACTTTCTTGATATCTAAACTGAAAGTAAAACTTCTATGTCAATGCAGAGAGAAATATTAGACACTGGTTGGTACAATCTAGTGTCCACTATGTCAATGTTCTTATTATACCTTACATCACAATTAAATTCAATATATATCACTCTACTCTAGTCTAAAAGCAAGCATTTTGAGGCTTATTGCAGAATTCTTTATCAACTACTGAGGACCACAGCAGCAGTTTCCTGTACAGATATTTGCAACTTTAAAAAATAAAACAAACAGGAGATTGTTTTTAAGTGTAAAGTGTCAAAGGGGAGCAAAAGGCCTAGTGTGGACCTCACAACTTGGTCAAACCAACAGAGACGACAATCACTTTTGATTGTCTAATACGTTGTTTGTTTATCCTTGTATATCTTGCATCTATAGCTTTTAAGAATAAAAATGGTACTAGATTCACCCTCTCTCTCTCTCTCGCCAAAAAAAGCATATAGACGAATATACAAGGTTTATCACCAGTTACATTTTTGTAATTGGGCTATCTCACATGTCTACTAAAATATAAAGGCATGCTCTGTCTAGTTAAGATACATAATCTTTAAACTATTGTTCGTAAAAGGATTTTGTAACAAAAAAATTCTTTTCTTGGGTTAATCAACAAGAAAACGGTCCAGGAAAATTCATTAATGATACAATTACTGTAATTCATACATGTTCAGCAGCGTACATGATTTATTTGTCTGTGCTACAACAGCAATTAGAAAATAATTCATAAAACTAACATCAATTAAACGCTGGAATTAGTGGCTTATCAGCCTATACATTTATAAGCAAAAAATATATTCTCGCTCACTGACGAAAAGTTTTACACGAAGAATATTCTCTGTCAAACTTGGGTCTATTTTAAGAGGAACTGGTGCTCGATAGCACGATTTCAACCGCCGAGCAAAAGAGCAGCGCTCAGAGCAACAGGTTGTGTGAACCACCTACCTACCTACCTATACCGCTACTACAAGACTGTCTGCCTTCCTTTCCTTTCCTGTTATTCATCGACCTTTTCTAATCCCTCTACAATACTTCTTCGTAGATTCTCCGATGTTCAGTGCACCGTCTTTTTATCCCTCGTACTTTCACGTACATAAATGTCCTTCGTGCTTTCCTGGAAATCTTGGAAACCGACATTCCTTTCCTCATAGCTCTCCAGTGAAAGTCATTTTTGTGTACGCTTTCAACGCCTGCCTCTTTCTCAGTGGGCTTATACGAAGGGGTTTCGTCGCACTGCATCGAATATACTATGTTCTAGGACTACAGGACATTTTTTTAGTAGGTTACAATGAATTACAAAGGTTAGGATGTCTCATGGACATTTATCAGTCTATCCGAGGAGATATCGTGTGCTTACTTATCACTAGGAACAGGTTTTACTGTGTATTCACAGTGTTCTAATGACTTTGTCTAGCTTTCGGTGAAACGATAACTGGTTACGATACTGGAGTGCTAAGGTTTCGGTGTTGCATGCAGATACAGTGTATACACAGACACAGACACACACACACACACACACACACATATATATATATATATATATATATATATATATATATATATATATATATATATATATTAAGCTATAGGACCTTTTGCTGAGATGCCGGAGTGTAAGTACATCAGAGAGAGAAAGAGAGAGAGACCTACTATGCAAAAATAGGCCGATTACAGCTAATTTAGCTGAAGAAATTTTGGTAATATCGAAGTGTAAGTGCTTTACAGAGAGAGAGAGAGAGAGAGAGAGAGAGAGAGAGAGAGAGAGAGAGAGAGAGAGAGAGAGAGAGAGACCTACAGCGCAAAAATAGAAGCCGATTACACAAAATAAGAGCACACGAGTAGATAGCGTGTTGAAAAGGAAAGTTTAAAACTAGTCGACCAAAAAAAAAAAAAAAAAAAAAAAAAACTACTGTAGAAAGGAGGTCGATGATTGTAGGAAGTTTACTGTGGAAAAAAAAGTCTAAAATATGAGCAGGTGACACGCGAAAAAAGAATAAAACAAAACTGAAATCACATTCAAATCACTGGCAAAGTTCAGTTATCTTTTAAAAAACATTTATTTTTTATTTCTTTATTTATTTCACGGCTTCTTTCCACTGGACAGCTATCTATTACCTATCGTCATTACCTATCGTCAGGATATTACGTTTTCAAGTACGTTTTGGCATCTATGCTGTTGCTATATCTGTATGTTTGCAATTGCAGAAGATATCAACTCCTGTCTAGATGGTGGGGTGAGGGGTCTTCGTCCAACATATGTTTTGCCACGTAACGACAATTACATCAGTCATAAAGTTGGTTATGTAACTAACACACAATAATCTACAGTCAATACTAAGCTACATCGTATCACCATCAATTTGAATAAACAATGAAAACGTATAGGTATATTTGTTAAAAATATACAAATGTATATACGTCAAATTATGGTCACTCCGCCCCCACCCGTCTGAATTCTAACAACGCCCATGTATTTTTGGCAACACGTATTTGGAGGTTTTGCAATCCCTGATAATCCTTCCCGGCCATTTTTCATCATTATTTAATATATTTGTATAAGGGGTGTGGTGGTCTCGAACTACGGTAATCGGATTAAGAGAATTTGGTTGGCTTAGGCTAACCACCCTTGAAACCACTTGTTGTGAAGTTTTAACAATAATCACACCTTCTGAAACCACTTGTTGTAAAGTTGTAACAATGATTATGACTTGAAAAGTCCATCGCTGGCACTTTTCTTACATATTCACGTCCGTTATTATCGACATAATAGTTCGGCAGGCATTATAGCCAAGCTGATGCTGACTAACTTTTCTGAAAATGTGTCACAAATGTCTTCAACGGCTCTGTTTTCACAAAATTCTACCGAGCTAAATAAGAAGTATGCCATCCTTAATAAGCTGCATCAATCTTACGGGAGTCAAAGCACATGAGCTTATTACTATTTTATAAAGGCTCTAGGGCTTAACAATATTCAAATGAGAGAAGAAGAGCAATGCTAAAATATCGACATAGGCTTAACAACCTTTCAAAGAAATGTTCTTGTTCAGCTGCCAGGTACACCAGCAGCTATCAAAAACACCCATTTTTGCTGGTGTACAGGAACTTTCATAAAAGTGTGTGTACACAAAAAGCTCTGTAAAAAAAAGTTATGAAGAGGAAATGGCTCTATATACTGTGTACACTTGTAATGAGGTTATACAATGAACCATGCGCTGTGCATACTACCAATTGTTTTGATAAGCAAGGAGACTGGCTGTATACTGCAAACACATGCAATACACAGAACCCAGCTCTGCATATAAGCGAAACAATTACTAAACACAAGTTAAGTTTCGAGTTAACTTAAAACATCTGTTGTGTATTATTGAAATAAAAACCTACAGAAGACGCTACAAGACTTAACAAATAAGGCCATAAAAATAAAGTTATTAAAATCCTGGTCACAAAAATAATTTGACTTACATAACAATAACGGATACAAACTTATTTTCAAGGATACTCCACGAGCCATGAATTAAAATAAGAACAAACCTACATGCAATAAAGACAGTGGAAAAAGTGATTGCAGAGCTCACAGCACAAAGACTGTTGAATAACTTGCCCCCAGTTAAAGATACAAAAACTCTGATATATACAAAAACGCAAGCCATAATAATCTCAAAACAGGTAGTACGACCTACAAGGTGAAGTTGTTCACGAAAAGTATAAATTAGTCTAGAAAAACTACGAGAGCAACTGCCTCCTGACTGACTGACAAGGCGAGAGTTTAAAAGAAAGAAAAAACTGAAGTGGAAGTGAAATGAAGTGGAGATTGCAGAAAACAAGGCTTTATACAAGGCAGGTGTGACTGTCGGTCTAGACTATGCCTACCAATTACAGCCAAGCCACGAGCTAGTCTAACAAACTCCACACGGGGGAAAATAAATATCATTCAATTAGGTTGCAGAAAACAAGGCTTTTCACAAGGCAGGTGTGACTGTCGGTCTAGACTATGCCTACCAATTACAGCCAAGCCACGAGCTAGTCTAACAAACTCCACACGGGGGAAAATGAAATATAATTCAATTACGTGCAAAGGAACACTGGATACTTAGCAGTTTATCTGATTAAACAAATAAAACCGAAAAGCAAAATAGGAAACAAGTATGAAGAAGATCAGTATAATGAACCAGCTGGCAATAAACCACGGACATAGTCAACCGCTTTCAAACTATTCTTTTAGGCTGGCTTTCAAAACCATATTATTGATTGATGCCAAAATGTTTCATGCCGTTTACGTAGATGGATCATGACACAGCTGAACAAAATAATCCAAACTGACTCTACGTCAACACTGATGATGGGCCATTGTTCCGTGGATGTCACCTGTCTAAAATCCAATATAAAAAAAATCAGATTCGTGGTTTTCACAGCACAGTTAATCTAAATTTATGGCATGCAATCTCAAGAGGAATTCATGTTAAGCAATTTTCCCCTGAGGACCTGTTTGGAACTGTCTTTTTTTAAAAGTATTGTGATGTTTTGAAAGTATATTGAGTAACAGCGCTTGACTTTTAGGGTCATATTCCAATGCTCGTCTATTTTCTGTAATCGGCAAAGCGGTAAATTTTTCTTTATCGACTTTTTATGGTATTGCACTTACATATTTCACTAAAAGGAAGTTTTCACTCAAGTCCGTGAACCTTTTGACGATTATACGTTAAATACTACGGAAATATTATTTGTGAATTTGATGAATGTAAGCTTGACTGAAGTACCATGACTAGGCATATACTGTACAACAAAGGCACGAGCAATTATCCGTGGCAGAAAAATGAAAAACTATATTTCCCAAAGCTTATCAAGTATAAACTGAAAAGACCGGATGGTATAACATATGTAAGTTATGGGAGGAGAATATCTGTCCTACATAACAAAAGAAGAGGAAAAAATGGTGCCACCGCAAATCTGCACAATAACAGTAATCGGATCTGGGCGGATATTCGTAACCTAACACGAACTATATTGCTCAGTGTGTGTGAACTTTTCTATATTAAAGTGAAAATATATATACGTGACGAACCTGACGCCTTTGATATTATATCTTCTAGGCTTCCTAAGCTTTAAATCAGCTTTTATTTGTAAGATTAAATAAGGGTTTTGTTTTATTAGCCTCCATGAATCAACTTCTTCTTCCTTTTCCTTGGACGTTAATCATCGGGGAATCTGTTACAACTACTGTTACTTTCCCTTTAATTAAGGTTATGTATATACTATATAATTACATCTTTTGTCTTTGGGAGGGGTAGCTAATGTCAGGTTGCTAGGCCTATGCACATCTACTATACTGCAAGCACTGGTAAATGCAGCTGACAACTATTCAGTGCATGACTAGTTACACCTTTTATCCTATTGCTCGGTTCTAGGCATGGTTATCTCAAAGGTGCGGTCCAAAATATCGACTTCGATACCAGTTAGTATAATCTACGCATCATCGATAGGCCTAGTGTGTACGCCCATAGCTCAATCACCCGTTGACTTTGATTGATTTGTTCCAGAAAACAAAATACATCCTAACTTAACCTATACTTGGATGTAGTGTCTTCTGAGGTGATATTTAAGATATTTTACCAATATAGTATGAGATATATTTTACCAATAACCCCTTTTCCCAATGTGGGGATGGCCATGAAGAAACATACAACAACAGTTTCTGCCATGTTCATCCACTGGCTGATGAATCAAGAGTGTCAATGTGGAATGACCTGCCATGCCAGTGCCTTTAGCCCCCAGAGCAGAGCAGTGTCTTGAAAGTGACCCCCTACTGCTGGGGTAGTAGGGAGTGAACCTTACATAAGCTGTCCTGTGATACCTAAAGTCCTTCGTCCCACTTTTTCTATTCCTGTACGATGCAGGAAATAAAAGGTAAAGCATCCTATGTTCCTGTATATATACAATCATAATTTCTTCATATTTCTTGCACTTGGACCTCAGGGCTTTGTGGTGACAAGCGTACCCAACTCCCACCCCAAAAAAGCCCCCCCCAAAAAAAAAAAATGCGAATTACATATGTAGGTAAAAGGTTGACCATTAGAATATATATATATATATATATATATATATATATTATAAATTTTCTTCAATTCTCGTTATATTCATAGCTTACTACAAAAATCAACGTGCATCCGTATTTTTGGGTCAAGTCTAATGGTTTTACATTACCCTGCAATTAACACCTGCAGCCTTCCACCTAGAAAATGAAGGTAGCCCTATACCTTGGTCCCATCTACGGGTCAGTACGTACCGTCCCTGTGGTCGTCGGGGACTCTCGCCGTCTCGTCCCTCGTTGAAAAAAATGACAGTAATTTCGTACTGGATGTGAGCAGCAGTGGTTTCTATTTAATTATCATGCCGTAGGAGCGTACATAATAATATGGAAGTGAAACTAGCGGTAGTGACCTGCGTGAACTTCATTTTGATATTGAAATCTGCCAATTTTCCTCGTCTGTCTAATATTAAAATCAGCTGAGTTTCTTGATGTTTGGAATAAACTTGTAATGTAAACTTTTATAATAAATGTAACGGTACGTCACCTGCTTCTATATTTGCATGAAGCTAACAAAAAATAAACTTCATTTTAAATATTAAAATCAGCTAAGTTTCCTATTGTTTGGAATAAACTTGTATAATAAACTTTTATAATAAAGGTGAAGGTACCTCACTCCTATTTTTGCATGAAGCTAAAAAAAATTAACTTGCAACCTATATATATATATATATATATATATATATATATATATATATATATATATATATATATAATCTTAAAACATGTGAGCAAACGAAAGTGCTGCCTGCCTGTCTGTACAGTACCAAATGACTGAACTTGCGCAAAGGTTATTACACCCACTGGTCGGACCTAAAAGCGCCCCCAGGCACAAATATATAAGTCAAACTTCGTCTTCCGACGGACCACCTTTGCTTACCTTCGGAAGAACGCTTCTCAGTTATCCACATGAACGGCGGCTGTTAATTAACCACTTGAGGGGGAAATGACACAAGGCCTAAGGGCACCAGAATGACACGGTATAAAGTGTCTCAATCTCACGAAAGTAAGGTGTCGACTGGCAGGTAAAACTTGCACGGGAACCAAAATACCTGCTTAGCCTACGCCGCGCTGCTGCCGCCGCCAGAGTCATGCATGAGAAGTTGTCGTACAGGACCCACAGGGATGGATTTTGACGTCAAGATTTCTCCATTCTTCATTCTAAAGTCATAAATAATCCCTCTGAAGGGAAATCAGCTCTCCGTTTCTTAGGAGCAATTGCTATGTTATGCTAAATCAAAACAGATTGCGCGTAAACGAATCGTTCACGACTTAGAGATTTAATCCTGGTCATGCGGGTGCTTCAGTTTATCATTATTACCACGAGAAAAAAAGGCCCATAGGTGAATTCTATGCATCTGTATCTTCTTGCTACGTTACCATTTTCACGGATTAACTCTTCTGCAAAGCAATGCTCTATGCAGCAAGGTTTATGTAAAAAGAATGTGGATACACAATTGTCGACTAACGGATCTCTCTTTTTTATTTTTTCGCCGATTATTGTAAAGCAAACTTCCACTGAATGTTTATCATTATCATTAAAGTATAGACTTTCAAAGCGAAATAACAGTAGACCTATATGCAAAACGAGAGAGAGAGAGAGAGAGAGAGAGAGAGAGAGAGAGAGAGAGAGAGAGAGAGAGAGCATGATGCATTGTATTCGGCACAAGTGTTTATTCATATTACAAAAAAAAGTTAAGATTTGGGATAAACAGCGCTTCGAGGTTACGAGGTTAGACAGGTGACAGAAATGCTTAAAGAAAGACCAGTATTTCCATGAATAAAATGGATATAAGATAACCTTTCCAGAGATTTGCAGAAGCTGGAAAGACGATCGCAGACGCTGGAACGTCTGGCAACGTGACACCTCAACAAAAATGTACATGCCTAATGCTCTGCAAAGCGAGTGGTATACGCACTAATTTCTGAGGTGTCAAAAAACAGCAATGGAAATAACTAAAACTTGAAATCAACTAAACAAAATCAATGGTCAGTGAATGATTTATCTTCGTGAAATATGTTTAGAAGGCCAAGTATTCCAATAAAGATCAAAATAATAAATAAATGGTTTCTATCTTACAAAATTACAAAATGTACTAGATGAGGGTAGAAAAAAAGTTGCGTTATTCGTGTGACAAAAAATAAAATACAAATTGAAAAAAAGAATAGGGAATAAACAATGATTGACTATAATTATGCGTATCTCATCTCCTTGCTTAAAGTATTTTTTGTCGTTGCTATATCCATAATTGATGATTAGTGTAAAAGAACTAAGAAAACCTTTATTTTTTGGCTGCTTCAGTTAGATGAAAAAGACCCAGGGGGTGAAGTAACGAAGGCTACGAGACGCTTGTTGTGGACCTCCGGATTCATTCAGTCAACAGGGACAGGAATAATAATGGACAACCTGTGCACTTTTCAAACAGGATGGCTGGTCCTATACCACTACGGGGTCGTGGAATTAAAGTTTTAAGATATACAAAGAATTAAGAGGTATGGTGTGGACCGCTGGACTCCTCATAACCAACTGAAACGTTTCTACTTCAGGCAACTACGAGATAACTGGAGCCCTTTGGTGATTCTTCCATCACACAGAAGGAAAAAGTTGAAGCTATCAAGATAAATCATTGTTTGCATTGTATACGTGACATAAATATAACTGAAAGGGCAAAGGAATTGAAATAAAATGGAACATAAAATTTATGCCATAGAGGGAAACCAAGTAACGGTTAGGCAGATGGAACGTACCTATGGGTTGCTCTATGAGCCAGAGCCCGTGCTGGCATAAGGCCAGTTTAATCTCAAATAACATGGAACGTAAGAGGTATTGGATAAAAATGGCCTGAATAATCTCAAAGCAGGCGAATGTGCTTGCAAATGAAAGTTACTGATGCCATCTGTGAAGGTTGCAGGAAATTTTCTGAAACTCCACCTTTTGTTAGGGGAAACTGCACGATATGGCCCGTTCCTCCCCGACCCTTAAATCCCCCACTGGTCTCTCGTGTAGCTAGACATGCCAAATAATAACCCACATATATTAAGTAAACCAAGACAGGAGGTGCCGATGTATAGACGAAGCCTCAGCCGCCATGCAACGTTTCAGACTTTCGTGTCGAAGGCAAAGCCAAGAAGAAGAATACAAAACAACGCGACGTTTTGTGTGAATATCTTCAAAGATCTTTCATTAAAATCGTTTTTAAATCAATTTTTTTTAAGGTTACTGGTTACGTTAAACAGAGGTGAGGAATTTACATGTTTTGACGTTCATTAACGAATATATAATTCGCATTTTAAGCCTCAATAAGTGAAATTCAGGCCGGTAATGAGGCTTGAAGTCTTGAGTGTGGTTACTAACCTACCTACCTACCTATTGGATATCTAGGAGTATGCCGGAATTTATATATTTTATAACCGGTAGTACTATATTTTATAACCGGCCTGTTACCCATACGAGTTTCTTATCTTGTAGGTCTGCCCTAATTCTTACCTTAATTCAAAGAAGTAGGGGGAAAGTACTAGGGTAATCCAACACTTTGCCGGTCCAAATTCCCTTCATTAGCCTACCTACGTAAAGGAAAGATCGGCGCACAGATTTTTCAGATATTAGTTAACTGAATCTTGGAAAACAAAGTAAAAAAAGACTCAGTTTATCTACTTTTAGGGTAAAACACCACGGCAGGCCAAACAGGCCACCTACAATCAACGCTTGCCACCCTCCAAAAAAGTGCATTAGCTAGCTATAACGCGTCCTGACACCGGAGATGGGCATCAGTCGCAACTTGTTGTTGGTGAGAAACGGAGCTAAAGACCTCTACTCTCCTCTCGTAGTAAGTATTTTCTCCAAAGTTAGAAATTAAGGCCAAATTTTAAGATTTAAACAGAGGGTACTGAAAAGGGTGGCCACGGCAGTGGAAATCTCACCAAAACGCTTTCGAAATTTTTACTTACGATTAAATAACTTAAAAGATTGACGCCATCTCGATGTTTACGGAGTCGCTTGTGTCAACAAACTTCCCATTTCCTATGATAAATCCGCACACCACTTGTACCCACAGACGCTGGGGCACTTTTATTACAACAATCGGAACACGGTCCCTTACTAGGACGTTTTTAAGCAAACAACTGTTTTGGTAGAAGAAGACGACGAAGCGTGCACTTAGATAATTTGTTCCGACACGGCATACAAAACCTTCGGTCCTTTTACAATAGGAAGGTACTAGCGGCAGCTGGATAGGTCGTAAGCTTTCGAACAAGGGGTTCGGTAGTTAACTGCTTGTCCGACAGGCGCGCGCGCGCGACTGGGAGGTAAACAAACCACTTTTGCTTTCGGCCTGCTGGCGTGTGGACGTGTATCATCGCTCTCTGCCCGCTTCATCGTCGTTTGCTTTCGCATGATTGTGTTTTTCTTTTTCGATGTATCTAGTGAAACTGAATTGTAAGTACAATCATTTCATTGATTTCAAATGTGAATTAAAGGATCTTGCTGCACAACTCTCCGATTACCCGAGTTGCCGGGACTGAAGGGCGTAATTGCGGAATTCATTTTCCCAGAATGATCCTCGTATTGTGTATGCTCGGTGCCGAGGGTCGGGGAGCGCTCGCTTCCGAGCGTATATTGGGTTTTGTTTGGAAAGGTGTAGATTTGAAAATCGTAAGTAAGTACTCTTTTCATTTATATTTTTTTTGACCTGTGTGCCCGTTGCCGAACGAATACTATCGCACGGAAACTTATTCAGTATGAAAGTGGAATCGCAAGTACAGTATTCTTTTTCATTTTCATAGATTATTTTATTGTAGGCAAATACCCTTTTCTTTTTGGATCAGTTTCCGAGACTTGCCAGGTTGAATTGATACCTTCCCCACCCTTTTTAAATGTTGAATGAAGTGAAATCGCAAGTACAGTTCTTTTTCATTTTCATTTTGTTATTGAGATTGCATTGTTGACTGGGATCAATGTTCCGTTATTCATGGGAATTGATCCTTCTCTTTTTGATTGTATGAAGTGAAATTGCAAGCGCAGTAGTCTTTTCATTTTCATATATCTGTTGATTGCATCAATTCGTTATGGATCAAGGTTTCCAGAAACCTTGATTCATAAGGTAAGGAATGAAACCTTTCACCCTTACGCTCGGTACCGAGGGCGCAAATGCGCTCGATCCGAGCCCTTTTTTCATTGTGAAGTGAATCGTTTTGCAAGATGCATTTTTCATTTGTTCCTTATTATTGATTGCATCAATATTATTTGGTTCAAGTTCCGCTCAGTCAGGGAATTGATCCGTATGCCTTGTATTCGTGCCGATGGCACGACTGCTAGAGCTCTTATTTTGTTGTTGGGTACATGGGTACTGTGCGGGGGAGGGGAACGAGAACCCCCCCGCTCAGTTCCCACTGATGACTCTTCCCCTTGGGGGGGGGGGGGGGAGGTTATCGGCGTTCTTCTCCTCGCCCGATCCGTCGAGCGCGGGGGAGGGCGCTCGGTGCCCGATGTACAATTGTATTAGGGGTCCTTCCACTCGTTCGGGAGGGATCAAACCCCCGCACGAGGGATTTCCCCTCCATTAACGCTACTACTTTTATTTCCCAGGTGATACTGCCACGAGGGTGGACCTTGGTGAGGTATGGGCGTCCTTCCAATGGCAGAGCGTGCTGGTGTCCAGGGGCGGCGGTTCTATGTCTGGGCAGATTGCGGTCACCCATGGAGTGGTGAACACGCAACCAGGTGACGACGTCCCTCCTCACCTGGTGTACTCGCCTCGCGTGGTAACAGTCTTGCCTACAGCCGCTGTGAAGTGCCGTCACCGTAACCGAGAGGGGGGGCGTGCCGCCGCCGCTCGTGGTTGCCGCGCTGCAGCGACCACATTCCGCTGCCCTAGAAACTCGCCCCTGGACCTGCCGCCGGTAACAGGATGTTGCTGCCTGCTGCTCCACTTCCTGTGTTTCCGGTGCTTGCCTGCCGTACCTGCCGATTCTGGGCTGCCGTTGCTGCGCTGGCTGTTCCTGCCGTTGCTGCGCTGGCGGTCCCTACCGAGGATGTGCTGGCCGTGCCTGCTGTTCCTGAGATACCCATACCTGCTGATGTCGTCCCTGTTCGTGGTGGTACTTACCCCAGACTGTGGTCTGTCTGTACAGGTGCGTCCGGGCCCTGTGGCTTCGGCTACAGCAGCCCCGGCTCCGCCCTGGATAGCAGATCTTACGTCTGTCCTGAGGAAGCTGACGAAGAAGAGGAGGAAGGTGTCGTGGTCGTCGTCTTCATCTTCTTCATGGTCGTCAGCCGCCGCCTCTTCCCCTTCGACTTCTAAGGCTTTACAGCCGAGGAAGAAGAAGGTTGCCTCCTCCTCCTAGAAGCTTCCTCGGGAGCTTCTCGGGACCCGTCTCACCTCGGTGGGACGGGAGGGTTTCTTCCGCTGGTCCTCCTGCTCCTTCGGAGCGGGGCCCGGTCTCTTCTTCCGCAAGGAAGAAGACTACGGGGACCAGAGGGGTGACCGGCTAACACCGGTACTTCCTCGCCTGGCGTAAGTGGTTCTGCCACTGCATCAGGGTCCGTCTCGGCCTCTCGCTCGCGGGAGGTACCGAGTGTACGGTCGCTAACAGCGACCGTGCAGCCAGGGAACCAGACCTCTGGTCCGCTCAGCGTCAGGTTCACGGCACGGGGCGGAAGACTGGTGACAGCCGCTCAAGCGACTCTCACCAGACCAGCTCTCACTCTCAGCGGTGAACAAGCTGGCTACCCTGGGACGTGACGGTCCACGACCGACACGGGCTGAGGCTGGGAAGAGGTCCCTCCCGTTCGCCGGTGCCAGCCACGGCTGGAACCAGCGACGTGACGTGCCGTGAGGACAAAACACCGGTCTCACTGCGACAGTGGAGCCTGCAGGTCGCCTGACCGTCGCTCTCACAGAGAGCGATCGGGTACGGCAACCAGCACCAGCTCTTCTGACACTCGAGATCAGTGCCGCTGTGCTCAGTCCAGCGTTCTCCACAGCGAGACGGTTCGACCAGGCCTGCAGCTCGATCGTCACCGCGGGTTGACGATCGCCTGCAGCCCTCCAAGCCTGCTGGTCCTGCCAGCGAGCGACGACGGGAGCGTCAGGTCTGCCTCTCCCGTACCTTCAACCTCCTCGGGTGACACCGGGAGGAGCGAGGTATTGAGGACGTGATCGTGAGGGTGCGCCCCTCATGATCCCAACCACGACGCCCTAACGTGCCAGGCACGGTTCTGGACGGGCCAGGACGTATGCGCAAGTGGATGGGGAAGACCGAGAGGGCTGTCGCCGTTCCCCCTTCTTAGGAGGAAGGTTCTCGGAATATGCTCTTGTTCGAAGGGCTTAACGGTCCCACCCCTCTGCAAGATGCTGTGACTTCCGAGATCCAGAGGAACTTTGCCGCCGAGGTTACGGCGCTGATTCGTCAGCACAATGACCTCGGGGAAGGATCGCCGCTCCCACCAGCAGAGCCACGTCTCGGCTCGAGTCGTTTTGGGGCCCGAGAGGGAATCCAAATCGACGGTGGGTCTGCCGCGATCGGAGCTTGCCGACTGGGTTGAGCCAGGTAGTCTCTCGTCTCCGGACAAGGAGGCTCTCTCGGTTCTGGACGGTCGAACAAGCTCCTTCACCTCCTCTACTGCGACAGAGGCGTTTCTACGTGTCTTCGGACATCGTATTGATATATCCCTTCGGTCCTCCTGAGGTTTCGACCTCGACGAGGACTGGAATGAGTCGGAGCGGTATCGGCTCTCTCCTGTCAGGTGTCGATCAGCCCCACCCAGACGACGTTCACAGTGGCGGCAGACCCTTACCTACAGTGAGAGTTCGATAACCCTCCTCGGGGAAACGTTTCTCCTGACGATACGTTTTCCCAGACTCTTAGAGGCCATCGCCGCAAGGCGAGGGCTGCTCCTACTTTTCTCCAACTGCTAGTTCCAACTGGGAAGGCGAGCGAGTATCCAATTCCTCCCCCATTCCCTCTCTCCTTACGGGACCCGGTCCAACAGCAGGCGTACGTTCCAGGGGCATCGAAGGACGTAGCATGGAGACAGGAGATCAAGACCATACTGAGCAAGAGAACTGTAGAAAATCGGTACGGATCAACCGACCGGGCTTTACAGCCGACTCTTCCTGATGGAAAAGTCTACGACAGGCTGGCGCCCAGTGATAGATCTCTCTCCACTAACGAACCGGTTGGTTCGCCAGACCCGGTTCACGATGGAGACGGCACGCTCAGTGCTCGACTCTATCAGGGAGAACGATTTCATGCTTTCAGTGGACTTGAAGATGCGTATCTACAAATAACCATTCATCAGTCCTTCGGAAAGTACCTCCGCTTCATCCTCGACGGGACGGTGTACCAGCTCAGGCCACGTTGCTTCGGTCTCTCAACCGCCCCACAGGTGTTCACGCAAGTGTTCACTCTGGTGTCTGCTTGTGGCCATTCGCACGGGATATGTCTGATGGGATATCTCGACGATTGGTTAGTCCTGGCGAGCTACCGCTCGCAGTGGCTACAGGACAGGGATCGACTGCTCGAGTTCTGTCGCGATCTGGGGATCGCTCTGAACTTCGAAAAGTCCGATCTCGAGCACAAGCAGAGGATGAAGTAACTGGGTATGCTGATCGACACGGTAGCTCAGTTATTCAGGGAGGCGGCCCAACCAGTTCCTGTCTCGGCAGGAACACGGTAGCTCAGCAATGGCTAAGTCGTGATCGGACCACCTGTCGTCACTCGGAAGCCAGTCCCTAACGGGCGTCTTCACCTGCGTCTCTTCAGGGAGACCAAAGGAGAGTTGGTCACAGGCGACGGATCCCCCAAGCCTCCCTTGATCACTGACACAGGAGGGTGAGGCAGGACCTAGCCAGGTGACTGGACGACATGGAACCCCTCAAGAGGAGTGCCTCCGCGCACTCTCCCCCCAGGACATGCAGCTGCTCTCAGACGCATCGACCGAGGATGGGGCGCACACCTGGAAGAGTTGCGGACTTCAGGAGTGTGGTACGAGAACGACAAGCACCTTCACATCAATGTACTGGAACTAAAGGCAGCGTTCCTTGCTCTCCAAGAGTTCCAGGACCGCTTGATGAGACACTCAGTGGTGTTGATGTACGACAACACCACGGTGGTGGCTTACGTCAACAAACAGGGGGGACCTAGTGTCTCTCCCGTTGTATCAGTTGACTCGGCAGGTGCACGAGTGGGCCGAGGCACACTCAATAGAGCTGTCGGCACGCTACATTCCAGGGAAGGAATGTAGTAGCAGACACGCTCAGCCGTCGGGATCAGGTGATAAGGACCGAACGGTCTCTACACCAGGACGTGGCGGAAAGGCTCTTCGACCTGTACGGGCGACAGGTCGAGGATCCTGTTCGCCATCCGGCACAACAGGAAGCTCCAGGTGTTCTCTCGGCCGTGCCGGATCCATGGGCGCTGCAGAGGGACGCTCTTCAACACCCGTGGGACAACCTCTTCGCCTATGCCTTTCCCCACCGTTCAGCCTGATTCGCAAGGTGATCAGTCGAGCACTGGTCATCACGAATCTCAGGATGATCCTGATGGCTTCCAAATGGCCACAAGCCATTTGGTATCCGGACCTGCTGGCTCTTCTCGTAAGAGAACCGAGAGAGATTCCCCGTTGGCACAACCTTCTCGCCCAGCCACACGTCGAGAGGTACCACCGAGCAGTCCAGTTTCTACGTCTTCACGGCTGGCTGTTATCCACCGTTCTCTTGCGAACGAGAAGCTTTTTCGTTGCGCAAAACAGAGATGGCTGGAAACGTCCGTCAGCCCTCTGCAGCTGTGTACCAGGGGAAGTCGGCCGTCTTCGGTGGTTGGTGTCATAGACGGGACCCATCTCCTCTCAGAGCCAATCTTCAGCAGGTAGCGGATTTCCTCGTTTTTTCTTCGCCGAGGAAGCTCCCCCCTCCTCTAAGTTCCCACAGTCAAGGATACAGAGCCGCCTTGTCGCTCCTCCTGAAACTGACGGGATTGGATATCTCGAACTCGTTCGAGATCTCCTTGCTTAGTAGCAGCTTCCAAAGGTCTTACCAAACCAGGGAACTCGAATGAACCTCGTCTGGCTGGACCTGGCATCGGCGAAGAGAGTACGGGAACGTCATGCAGATAATGATGTGGATGAGATGCTGCTCTGTCCTGGGAGGACGCTACGGCGCTATCTGAAGAGAACTCGACACCTCGGGCCTGAGGGTCGACGCCTCTTCGTTAGCAATGGGGTCAACAAGAAAGAAGTATCAAGAACACTCTTTCGTCCTGGCTTGCGTGAGAATCTTCAGGAGGGCGTATGAGGCTGATGACATCCGTACGTCCCGTCCGAGAACTCACGAAGTTAGAAGTATTGGCCCCTCGTCGGCGTTTCGTAAGAACTTCTCCGTGGCGCAGGTATGGAAGCAGGGGTCTGGTACAACCAGACCACCGGCATCTTCCCTATACCTATTGGATATTGCCCATAGGTCCTTGGATCGGTTTCCTTAGGACCTGTGGGTGGCTGCTCAATACGTCGTCTAGCGAACCCAGACCCTAGCAGGCTGAACAGCATCGAGTCCTGGTGTGACTGTATGAATAGATAGTGATGAGGAAGTGACTGGCTTCTCTTTCTATCTTTTCTTCCTCTCTACTAGTGGGTATAGGGATCGGTCATCACCCTGCTGGATAAGGAGAGATGCCGGTGAGCTATACGACAGAGCCCCATCCTATCCCTTGCACTAGGGATGGGAGCAGAATATCCACCACTTCCTTCTACAAGGAGGGGAATTGGATGCCTACAAGAGTCAAAACCATGACTTTAAACTTTGCTCCTGTACAGGAAAAACAAAGTTTCTTTACATTGCTGGTACGAAGAGAGCGCATGCCCCTCTCTTAGTACTTGGTCCAGAGGTCTGACCATTGATCCTGCGGTGCACACCCCGATCAATCGGACAGAGGCTTGGATCCCTCCCTCGCTCTTACGACCAGGGAGGCTTCCAAGGTTGGGCGAACACCAGTCTGTTCACAAAGACTCAGATTCCACCCACCAAGAAGTGAGTCTTCCTATTGTAAAAGGACCGAAGGTTTGTATGCCGTGTCGGAACAAATGACAATTTGTCCAAAATTGCATTTTTCCTAACTATACCAAACCTGAGGTCCTTTTACACATAGCCCCACCTCATGCCACCCCTCACTCTGCAGTTTTTGCTTGGGCCAAAAGCAAAAGTGATTTGTTTACCTCCCAGTCGCGCGCGCGCGCCTGTCGGACAAGCAGTTAACTACCGAACCCCTTGTTCGAAAGCTTACGACCTATCCAGCTGCCGCTAGTACCTTCCTATTGTAAAAGGACCTCAGGTTTGTATAGTTAGGAAAAATGCAATTTTGGACAAATTGTCATTTTTTTAAATAAATAGTAAAACATCAATATTTTACATATTTATGATGATTACTTTGAAAATATTCGTTATTGAAAAAGTAACTCGATTATGACTCAAATTTAAGTAATTATTTTTCGGAATTAGAACGTTCTTTAAAGTCCTGTATTATGACGTCACGACATCTTAACTTTCATACCTATTGTAAATAATTGCTATACTCAACTTTCTTGCAGATTGTTATCAGCTATTCATGTAATTGTTATAATCGTAATTTGCATATATATCTTTATTATTTACTTTGTTCCGACACGGCATACAAACCTTCGGTCCTTTTACAATAGGAAGATACTAGCGGCAGCTGGATAGGTCGTAAGCTTTCGAACAAGGGGTTCGGTAGTTAACTGCTTGTCCGACAGGCGCGAGCGCGCGACTGGGAGGTAAACAAATCACTTTTGCTTTCGGCCTCACAGTGGATGGACGTGTGTGTTCGCTCTCTGCCCGCTACTCGTCGTTTGCTTTCTAGTTTGTTTGTAATTGTGTATGAAAGAGCTTGTAAGTACAGTTTTTATTGTAGTGTCTTACCGAACAATTATAGAGCCGTGATTTCCACGAGCGGCAGGATACTAAATTCAAATTTAGCGCGTCGGCGTGCCAACACTGGTGGTGATGACGTCATCTCCCTCCACTCGCGGGAGAAACCAGGTACAACTGCCCAGGTGAATCAATTCTTTTCCTGCCGGCGTCCGGTGAACATCGGTGGTCGTGCGGTTGGATGACTTTGCTTCGCTTTTTTTCTTGTGGAATTGATCTTCGGAATTGGTGAAGTACTCTTTTTTGGCGTTGTTGTTATTTTGCTTTTTATTTAGGCGTTGCCATGTCGGATTCTAGTCCGTCGGGAGTTAGGTTTTGCATCTCAGGATGTAAAACTAGATTATCCAAGTTAGAATATGATTCTCACACTAAATGTGTTAAGTGTAGGGGACAGGTTTGTTCAGCAGATCGAACATGTAACGAGTGTAGTGATTGGACTGATTCTCAATGGAAGTTTTTTAGTTCATACTCGGAGAAATTAGCTAAAGACAGAATTAGAAAGCATCGCTTAGGGAAAGTAGACTTAGCTCCGCTTCGTCTTGCGATGCTTCTGTTCCTTCTGTTTCTCCTCAAATTGTTTATGTCTCCTTAACTACACCTCCTATTCCCCTCCTCTAATCCCCTTGCTTCCGGCTTCCCGTGTAGTTTCTCCTGACACCATTGCCAGTCTGGAATCGAGGCTAGATCAGAAATTTTCGGTACTAGCGATCCGGTTTTTTGCAACTTGGTAATTCAGTTAAGACGTTTTTGTTTAGAAAGCGGCTTCAGGTAAGAGTGTAGTTGAGGGTGCGTCTGTCTGTCCTGACACGTCTCCTAGACAAAGGGTCACTGTCCAGCTCCCCCAGCACCGGGGAGAAGACATACCGGAAGTCCAAGGGAGTCGATCGGGATTTGCCCACAGACAGGCGCCTCTCTTGTTGAGCCTGTTGCGCCTCAACAGGGCTCGGTTAAGCGTTGGAAAGGTGTTGCGGTCAGACGCCTTTCGAATGATTTCAAGCGATTCGTCTCCGGTCGCGCGGCGCTCTTGGCGAGATTCGCCCGTTTCGCGTCCCTTAAAGAGGCGTTCAGGCGCCGATTCTTCGCCTCCTCCAGTCAAGCGGTATAAGGAGCCTGAGAGTAGGGTTGCGCCGCGACATTAGCGACTCGTTCGTCGCTCAATCTGTGCCTTTTCGGCTCCATCTACTAGTAGAGATTGTGGTTTTAGCGCTGTAGCTAGCAGTTCTAAGGGTGTTTCTTTAGGCGCTTTTTCGTCTGTTACGCCTGATGCGCCTGTTTCGCCTCGAATTTTCGGCGGCTTCCGAGCGAGGCGCAAGTAGTTTTTTTCCGCCTCCTGCTGAACATTTAGGCTCTTCCAAGCCTACGTTAACTGTTTTTGATTCGTCTCTGGCGCCTTTGCGCAAGCAGTTAGGAGATGTTAACCAACTGGATGAATGAGTCCAAGGGTGGTTCGAAACCTTCAGATCCGGTTGTAGTTCCGTCTACTTCTTCGGCGGTATCGGAGAATGAAGAAGAAGTAGAGGAGGAGGATTCACATCACCTCTCGTGTTATTCACGTCTCCTTAGATTTCTTCTGGTATCTTATCCAGATTATTTTGAGAAAAGCGGCCCCGCGCTCCCAACTTCGACTTTTTTGATGAGGAGGAAAACTTCAGACCCTCTCCTCCCAAAACTTGTTCTATCTAAAGCGGTTAGACATTCGTTGAAAGAGACGGAGAAATGGATGTCTATGAAAAGAGACTTAGGGAAGGCTCTTTTTGCTTACCCTCCCTCTAAGTTGCTTCGTAAGAGGTATAGGTTTTATGTAACTGGGGAAGCTCCTTCTCTGGGAGTTTTCTGCCTCCTCCCAGGAGACTTCTCCAGTTTAATCGACTCCTCTAGAAGATCTGCTTTCGCCGCAGCGAAAGTTTCTTTACAGCGCCTGAGTTGGACCACGTTGTAAAGAATCAATTTAAACTTTTGGAAGTCTTTAGCTTCCTTGATTGGACTATTGGCGCTTTAGCGGCAAAGATCGAAGACTGTCCTTCTCTTTCTCAGGAGTTAGCGGAGGATTGGATTGGTGTTCTGTCCTGTGCGGACAAATCCATTAGGGATGGAATGTGGATGAGTTAGCTTCGCTCATCGCCTTTGGTACCCTTAAGAAAAGGAACAACTTTGGTGGCTCCTTTGCTTCTAAAAGGGTTACGTCCCAACAGAAGTCTGCTCTCTTGTTTGCTCCTTTTGTGAAAGATAACCTCTTTCCAGACGATGTAGTGTTGTCAATTTCGTCTGCGCTAGATAAGAAAATCTACTTCGGATTTACTGGCACAGTCTACTAAGAGACCTAAAGCTCCTGTGGAGACTGTTCCTTCGGTTTCTCCTCTGACCCAAGCTCCTTTTCGAGGGAGAAAACCCAAGCGCTTCTTTCGGTCCGAAAGTTCGAATTTGCGACCTCAGTCTAAGGCCTCGGCCAAGGTTAACAAACCTTCCAAATGAAAGCTCGGTTCTTCATGCACCAGTGGGAGCCAGGCTGGCGCTGTTTTGGGAGGAATGGGAAAACAGAGGAGCAGAAGCCTGGGTAGTTGCAAGTACTCAAGTTCGGCTATCGTATTCCTCTCGTTTCAACTCCCTCGCTCTCACCTGTGCCATTCCATTCCAGGCATACTCTCCGGGCTCAGACAAATTTCTGGCGCTAGCCGCAGAAGTGGAAGCGCTTGTTTCTCAAAGAAGCGATAGAACAGATAGAAGAGGATTTTCCTCCAGGCTTGTACAATCGCCTTTTTGTAGTTCCCAAGTCATCAGGGGGACTGGAGGCCGGTTTTGGATGTGAGCGCCCTGAACTTGCATGTCCAGAAAACAAAATTTCATATGGAGACCACTCGGTCGGTTCTGGAGTCCATCAGACAGGGGGATGGATGTCTCTCTGGACATGCAGACGCTTATTTTCACATTCCGATACATCGCGAATCTCGGAAGTACCTGAGGTTCATGTTCGAAGGCAAGGTGTTTTCAGTTTCGGGCGCGCTTTGCTTCGGACTAGCACCGCTCCTCAAGTTTTCACAGGGTTCTATCCCCGATAGGAAGCTGGCTGCACATATTAGGAGTAAGAAATCTCCTATCTGGACGATTGGCTTCTCCGGTCGGAATCAGAGAGTCGGTGCATGAGGACCTTGGAACAACTCTGGATCTTGCCAGAAAGTTAGGAATTTCTGGTCAACAAACAGAAGTCCCAGTTGGTTCCATCTCAGAGCATCCTTTATTTGGGGATGATTCTGAATGCTCAAGTTTTTCGGGCTTTTCTGTCCCCGAAGAGGGTTCAAGGCTGTCTGGAGACAGTTCAGGAGTCTTGGGACAAAAAGGTAAGGTTCTGCCAATCAGTGGATGAGCTACCTGGGCAAATTGACGTCAGTGGAGAAATTTGTGACGTTGGGAAGACTGCACATGAGACCTCTGCAGTTTTTCCTGAGAGCCTCTTGGTGCAGGAAGACACAACCAGACTCGATTACCTTTCCTGTCACAGATCAAATAAAAGAGGACCTAAGGTGGTGGCTCTCTCGAGTAAGGTTGGAAGAAGGGTTAGATTTACGACCCATCCTCCCGAACCTACAGTTCTTTTCCGACGCATCGAACACAGGTTTGGGGAGCCCTACTGGGAAATCAACGGACTTCAGGAGCTTGGTCGGAGAAGGAGAAGAAGTTCCACATAAATGTAAAGGAACTGTTAGCAATTTTCTTGGGGCTCAGACAGTTTCGGAGCTTAGTAGAAGGTCGATAGTGGCATGCATTCCGACAACTCCACGGCTCTCTCGTACGTGCGGAAACAGGGGGGACTCAGTCTTTCTCTCTGTACGAAGTAGCCAAGGATCTCCTCCTGTGGTCAAACGAAGCGAAGGTTCAGCTAGTCCCGAGATTTGTTCCGGGAAAAGATGAACGTCCTGGCGGACGAGTTAAGTCGTCAACAGCAAGTGTTACCTCTGGAGTGGACTTTGGACAACAAGATTTGTCAGAAACTTTGGCGACTTTGGGGTACGACCGTCAATAGACCTGTTCGCGACATCAAGGAACAACCGTCTTCCTCTCTTTTGTTCGCCAGTCCAGATCCTCTAGCTTGGTCGGTGGACGCAATGCTGTTAGGGATTGGTCGGGTCTGGAAGCTTATGCATTCCCTCCGTTCGGTCTAATAAGAGAGGTGCTGAACAAGTTCATGTCGCACAGCAATGTAACGCTAACGTTAATCGCTCCCTGGCCCAGGAAAGAAAGAGTGGTTCCCGGACCTTCTCCAGTTGTTAGTAGACTTCCCCAGACTTCTTCCTCCAGAGAAGTGGCTTCTCAAACAACTCACTTCAAGAGGTTCCACCAAAACTTGTCCGCTCTAGCTCTGACAGGGTTCAGACTGTCCGGAATCTTGTCAGAGCGAAAGGATTTTCAAGAAGAGCTGCAGAAGCTATCGCTCGTTGTAGGAGAGAGTCTTCTAACAAACTCTATCAAGGGAAGTGGAGGAATCTTCAGAGAGTGGTGTAGAAGTGCTAAAGTCTCTACTTCTGCGACCTCTTTAACAGAAATAGCAGATTTTCCTTCTATTTCTTAGGAACTCTAAGAAACTGGCTCCTTCGACGATCAGAGGATATAGAGCCATGCTCTCTTCGGTTTTTTTTCGACATCGAGGTTTGGATATTTCCTCCAATTCAGATCTGTCGGACCTCATTAGGTCTTTCGAAACCACTAAGCTCCCGCAAGATACAGTGGCTTGGAACTTGGATGTGGTGCTTAAGTTCCTCATGGGGCCACCGTTTGAGCCTTTGAAGTCGGCTTCACTCAGGAACTTGACTAAGAAGGCACTCTTTCTTATTGCACTAGCTTCTGCTAAGCGTGTCAGCGAATTGCACGCTATAGACAAAAGAGTCGGTTTCTCTCAAGGCAATGCTGTATTTTCGGTATCTTTGACCTTTCTAGCCAAAAATGAGAATCCTTCTAATCCTTGGCCGAGGAGTTTTGTGGTAAGGAACTTATCTGATTTGGTTGGACATGAGGAGGAGGAAAGGCTCTTATGTCCAGTCAGGGCTATTAAGCAGTATCTGTTTGCCACTAAGGGCATTAGAGGACAATCTTCTAAGCTCTGGACCTCGGTTCAAAATCCCTCTCGTCCTCTTTCTAAGAATGCTATATCGTTCTTTATTAGAGAGCTTATCAGGGAAGCTCACTCGCAGTCCGAGAACGACAATCTTCCGTTCTGAGAGTTAAAGCTCACGAGGTTAGAGCAGTGGCAACTTCTTTAGCATTCAGAAAGAATTTATCTTTAGCTTCGATCTTCAGAGCACGTTCTGGAGATCGAATTCGGTTTTTGCGAGTCATTATCTCAAAGAGATAGAAACGGTTTTCGAGAATTGTAAAACGTTAGGTCCGGTGGCGGTTTCTGGCATGGTGTTGGGAGAAACGGCACAGGGGTCGTCACCTCTATGCTAACTTTTCACCTTGAATAGGTTGTCGAGTTCAAGGGAAGCTGGGGGTACTGAGTACCTGGGATACTCACCAGTCTGTTAGGTCAGATTTTACAATGGTTGGGTATATGTGTTTTTAAATCTGGTGTTGGTGACAAATGTTTTTGTATGATTGAATTTCTGGTCTTAGCCCAGGGCAAGGGCAATCTTTGTTGTTACTATCCTCCGTCAGTCAGCCTTGACTCGCTTGAACTACGGAAGGATTCCACTCCTGTAGAGGCTAACTTTGGTCAAATTCCAATTCCTCTACATTAGTAAGAAGAGCACCGACCAGAGGCAGTAACAGTCTGCTGTAGCTCTCTTACAAGGTAAGGTACAACAGACACCTTGAGTGTTTACTGGTATTGCAATAAATGTAACCATTTAAAAATACTAGTGGTCCACTGATCCCACTTCCCATAAATGTGTAATCAGCTCTATAATTGTTCGGTAAGACACTACAATAAAAATGAAATTTTCATTATTAAAATGGAAGTTTTATTGTATACTTACCGAACAATTATGATTATACCCACCCTCCTCCCCTTAGGTGGACGGACGGGCAGAAAGAATTGGATTCACCTGGGCAGTTGTACCTGGTTCTCCCGCGAGTGGAGGGAGATGACGTCATCACCACCAGTGTTGGCGACGCCGACGCGCTAAATTTGAATTAGTATCCTGCCGCTCGTGGAAATCACGGCTCTATAATTGTTCGGTAAGTATACAATAAAACTTCATTTTAATAATGAAAATTTCATCTCTTATCATATTAATTACGCTGCAATTGAATTATGATGGAATCTCCACGCCTCGCTACCCCAAGGAGACTTTGCCCGGGTACCGAAGGGCGCAAATGCGGGAAGTTCCAAGATCATTCCCCGAGATTGACCCTCATGTGTTGTGTGCTCGGTGCCGGGGGCGCGAATGCTCCCGGCCGAGCCCTGTGATGTTTGTATTGACTGGTCGGAGGCGCAGTGGACATTGTATGAGGGCAGGAAGAAGCGAAGGCCTCCAAAGGAGTCGTCGGGAAGCTCTCCCGCGACTCCTTTGGTGACGGACACTTCGTCTTCTTTCCTGCCGCCCGCTCAACTTCCACGTCTCGCGCCTTCCCCTTCGGGGGCGGTGTCTAGGTCCTTCTCCTCTCCCGATGTGTCGAGTGTGGAGGAGGGCGCTAGATACCCCGACGTAGAGTTGTACTCTGGGTCCTCTATCCGCTCGTCTTCGCGCGAGCGGGTAGAGGATCCTCCTAATCACCCGACTTTTGCCTCCTCAGGTGCGGTTGCCGTGAAGGATGACCTCGGACAGGTGTGGGCATCGTTGGGACTGCAGGGCGTGCCGAGTGTCCAGGGGCTTGCTCTATCATCTCGCTGGCTCCGTGGCGGTTACGCATGCTACGGTCACAACCACCACCACGACCCTGACAACACCTGGCTACGCGTCACCTCCACAACCTGGTGTACACAGCACGCGGTCTCTGTGACACCCACAACATCGGTGCAGGGGGCCAGTCGCCGTAACTCGGGGGAGTGTGATGCCGCCCACCTGGGTTTGCCGTGCTGCCGCGACCGGACTTCATGTGCCCGAAGAGCTCGCCCCTGGACCTCCCACCGGTACCGATGACGTCTGTGCCGTTGGTTCGACCAGCTGTATCTGCCGTACCTGCCGTGACCACCGCTGCTGTTCCTGTTCCTGATCCTGCCGTGTCTGCTGCCGTTCCTGTGATGCTCGCACCTGCTGATGTTGTTCCCGTTCCTGGCGCCGCTGCTCCCGATGCTGGTCTGTTCGGACAGGTACGTCCGGGCCCTGTTGCTTCGGCAACAGCAGCCCCGGCTCCGTCCTGGATGACAGACCTGACGTCGGTCCTGAGGAGGTTGACGAAGAAGAAGAAGAAGAGGAGGAAGGTGTCGTCGTCGTCTTCATCGTCTTCTTCGTCGTCGTCGTCTGCCGCCTCTTCCCCTTCTTCTTCTAAGGCTCCCCCGCCTAAGAAGAAGAAGGTCGCCTCCCCCCCCCCCTAAGAAGTCTCCTTCTGGAGCTTCTAAGGGCCCGGTCCCGTCTCGTCTTGGTGGAGACGGGGGGTTCTTCCGCTGGTCGCCCTGCTCCTTCGGAGCAGGACCCGTCTCTTCTCCCGCAAGGAAGAAGACTACGGGGACCAGAGGGGGGGTGCCGGCTAACACCGGCACTTCCTCACTGCTGTCAGTGGTTCGGCCACAGCAGCAGGATCCGGCTCGGCCGCTCGTTCGCGGAGAGGTACCGAGTGTAACGGTCGCCTACCAGCGACCGTGCAGCCAGGAACCAGACCTCTGAGTCCGCTCAGCGTCAGGTTCACGGCACGGAGCGGAAGACTGGTGACAGACCGCTCAAGCGACTCTCACCAGACCAGCTCTCGCTCTCGCGGCGAGCAGAATGGCTACCCGGGCGGACGTGACGGTCCATGACCGGCCACGCGCTGAGGCTGGGAAGGGAGGTCCCCCCGTTCGCCGGCACCAGCCACGGCTGGGTACCAGCGAACTGACGCACCGTGAGGACACGCACCGGTCTCACCGTGACAGTGGAGCTCGCCGGTCGCCTGACCGTCGCTCTTACAGAGAGCGATCGGGTACGGTAACCAGCACCAGCTCCTCTGACACACGAGACCGGGGCCGCTGTTCTCGGTCCAGCCGTTCTCCACAGCGAGACGGCTCGACTAGGTCGCAGCTCGATCGCCACCGCGGGTTGACGATCTCCTGCAGTCCTCCAAGCCCGCTGGTTCTGCCAGTGAGCGAGGAGAGAGCGTCAGGTCTGCCTCTCCCATACCTTCAACCTCTCGGGTTACGGACCGGGGAGGGGCGAGGTATTGAGGAGTGATCGTGAAGGTGGCGCCCTTCAGGATCCCGCCACGTCGTCGTACGTACCAGGCTCGGTTCTCGGACCAGCCAGGTCTTACGCACAGGTGGTTGGAGGACCGAGAGGGGGGCTGTCGCTGCTCCTCTCCTTGAGGGAGGAGGGTCTCGGGAGGTGCTCCTGTTTGAGGGACTGGCGACGGTCCGACTCCACAGGATGCAGTCACTCCTGAGATCCAGAGGAACTTTGCCGAGGTTATTTGCGCTGATTCGTCAGCACAACGACCTCGGGAAGGATCGCCGCTCCCACCATCCGAGCCCACGTCCCGGCTCGAGTCGTTCTGGGGCCCGAAGAGGGAACCAGAACGACGGTGGGTTTGCCGCGGTCAGAGCTGGCTGACTCAGTGCTGGACCAAGTTGAATCGCTTGTCTCTGGACAGGACGGTTCACTGAAGTCTGGCAGGTCTAGCAAGCTACTTCCACCTCCTCTGCTACGACATCGGCGGTTTTACGTGCCATCTGAAGATCCGATGCCGCCCAAACAGGTGAACCCGGAGTTAGCGAGGCTGGACTCCGGGTGTGTCTCTGCAACAGCTCCTGTCGAGAAACCTGTTGGTTCTCGCAGCAAGAGGCACTAGGCCTGGAATCTACCGCCATGGCAGCTTTCCAGGCCGTCTCCTGGCTAGATCTGTGGTCCCTCACAGTATCTAAGGTCGCAGCCAACTCTGGGGAATTTCTCCCGAAGATGACTCGGCCTTCAGGAGACTTTGCCAGTCTGGGGAAGAGCCATCTCTTTCCTTGCCACCAGACGGTGAACCTGTGGGCCAACCTGGTTCCTCCGACGAAGGGAACGCTGTCCTTACTCGGGTTTCCAGGGCGGCCAGGGGTTGTGCAAGCGGCATTGGGGAACTTCGAAACGGACCTTTACGGCGTCCACGTCTCTCTTCCCAGGAGAGATGGTGGACGCTGCGGTGGACAGACGGCGCACTGAGGACAGTGACCGTCTGGTTCACCAGGCAGTCTCGAAGGCTTCCTAGGGCAGCCTCGGACTGCGGCCAAGTCTAAGAGCTCGGCTAGCGCTTCCTCGGCTGCTAAGCACGGTTGCTGCGTCGAAGCCCCGAGGAATGACTCTGTCTTCTTCGACTTCTGGCAAGGGGGGCCGTAACCAGCCCTCCTCCCAGCCCTCCTCATCCCGTGGAGGCTCTGGGAAGAAGTCGAAGAAAGGGGGGAAACGCTAGGGACGGCGTTCCCCTCACCTGCTGCCGGAAGTGGGGGGGTGCCTGGCCAGCCATTGGGCAACTTGGCAGCGCTACGGCGCCGAGACCTGGATTGTAGATGTCCTTCGGGAGGGATATCTATTACCCTTTTCGAATCTCGGCCCACCCCTCACCTCCAACCCGGTCCAACAGCAGTCGTACGTCCACGGGTCACCGAAGGACGTAGCACTCAGACAGGAGATCAAGACCATGCTGAGCAAGAGAGCTGTAGAGATCGTCACGGATCAGTCACCGGGCTTTTACAGTCGACTCTTCCTGGTGGAAAAGTCTACGGGAGGCTGGCGCCCGGTGATAGATCTCTCTCCCCTGAACCGGTTCGTTCGCCAGACCCGGTTCACGATGGAGACGGCACGCTCAGTGCTCGACTCCATCAGGGAGAACGATTTCATGCTTTCAGTGGACTTGAAGGATGCGTATTTCCAAATACCCATTCATCAGTCCTCCAGAAAGATACCTCCGCTTCATCCTCGACGGGACGGTGTAACCAGTTCAGGGCACTGTGCTTCGGTCTCTCAACCGCCCCACAGGTGTTCACGCGAGTGTTCACTCTGGTGTCTGCTTGGGCCATTCGCACGGGATACGTCTGATGAGGTATCTCGACGATTGGTTAGTCCTGGCGAGCTCCCGCTCGCAGTTGCTACAGGACAGGGATCGACTGCTCGAGTTCTGTCGCGATCTGGGGATCGTTGTGAACTTCGAAAAGTCCGATCTCGAGCCCAAGCAGAGGATGAAGTACCTGGGTATGCTGATCGACACGGTAGCAGGGCGAGTCCCTTCCCCGCAGACGCGGCATCAGCAGATTCAGAGAGGCAGCAACCAGTTCCTGTCTCGGCAGGAACAGGTAGCTCAGCGATGGCAAGTCGTGATCGGACACCTGTCGTCACTCGAGGAAGTTAGTTCCCTCACGGGCGTCTTCACCTGCGGTCTCTTCAATGGAGACTAAAGGAGAGTTGGTCACAGGCGACGGATCCCCCAAGCTTTCCAGTGTCACTGACACAGGAGGTGAGGCAGGACCTAGCCTGGTGGCTCGACGACAGGAACCTCTTAAGAGGAGTGCCTCTGAGCACTCCCCCCCCGGACATGCAGCTGTTCTCAGACGCATCGGACCGAGGGATGGGGCGCACACCTGGAGGAGTTGCTGACTTCAGGAGTGTGGGACGAGAACGACCAAGCACCTTCACATCAATGTACTGGAACTCAAGGCAGCGTTCCTCGCTCTCCAAGAGTTTCAGGACCGCTTGATGGACACTCAGTGGTGTTGATGTGCGACAACACCACGGTGGTGGCCTACGTCAACAAACAGGGGGGCCTAGTGGTCTCTCCCGTTGTACCAGTTGACTCGGCAGGTGCACGAGTGGGCTCAGGCACACTCAATAGAGCTGTCGGCACGCTACATTCAGGGCGGAAGAGGAATGTAGTAGCAGACACGCTCAGCCGTCGGGATCAGGTGATAGGGACCGAACATGGTCTCTACACCAGGACGTGGCAAGGAAAGGCTCTTCGACCTGTGGGGGCGACCAGTCGTGGATCTGTTCGCCACCCGGCACAACAGGAAGCTCCAGGTGTTCTTCTCGGCCGTGCCGACCCATGCAGCTGCAGAGGACGCTCTTCAACACCCCGTGGGACAAACCTCTTCGCCTATGCCTTTTCCCCCGTTCAGCCTGATTCGCAAGGTGATCAGTCGAGCGCTGGTCACCCCGAATCTCAGGATGATCCTGGTGGCTCCCAAATGGCCACAGGCCATTTGGTATCCGGACCTGCTGGCTCTTCTCGCAGGAGAACCGAGAGAGATTCCCCCTTGGCACAACCTTCTCGCCCAGCCACACGTCGAGCGGTACCACCGAGCAGTCCAGTCCCTACGTCTTCACGGCTGGCTGTTATCCACCATCTCTTGCGAACGAGAGGCTTTTTCTCGTAGCGCAGCAACAGAGATGGCTGGAAAACGTCCGTCAGTCCTCTGCAGCTGTGTACCAGGGGAAGTGGGCCGTCTTCTGTGGTGGTGGTGTCGTAGACGGGGGTCTATCTCCTCTCAGAGCCACTCTTCAGAGGTAGCGGATTTCCTCGTGTTTCTTCGCCGAGAGAAGCTCCTTTCAGTCCCCACAGTTAAAGGATACAGAGCCGCCTTGGCGCTCGTCCTGAAACTGAGGGGGCTGGACATCTCGAACTCGTTCGAGATCTCCTTGGCTGATGAGGAGCTTCGAGAGGTCTTGCCCACCCAGGGAACTCAGGCCCCCTGCGTGGACGTGACTCTCGTCCTTAGGAGTCTGGACTCGAACACCGTTCGAGCCACTCCGAGAGTCGTCAGACAGGGATCTGACCCTCAAGACCTCTTCTTGCTGGCCCTTGGCATCGGCGAAGAGAGTAGGGGAACTTCATGGTCTTTCCTATGATGTACGACACTCCAGGGGATGGGGATCCGTGACGCTCGATTTCGTCCGAACTTCGTTGCGAAAACTCAGAAACCGTCAGTCCCTGATGACAGGTTCGAGTCATTCACGATTCCCTCCCTATTGGACTTCACGATAATGATGCGGATGAGATGCTGCTTTGTCCTGTGAGGGCGCTACGGCGCTATCTGAAGAGAACTCGACAACCTCAGGCCTGAGTGTCGACGCCTCTTCGTTCTTAGCACCGGGGTCACCAAGAAAGAAGTATCCAAGAACACCCTCCTTTCATCTGGCTGCGTGAGGTCATCAGGAGGGCGTATGGAGGCTGATGGTAGTGACGACATCCGTACGTCCCGTCGAGAGCTCACGAAGTCAGAAGTATTGGCCCCTCGTTGGCGTTTCGCAAGAACTTCTCCGTGGCGCAGGTCTGAAGGCAGGGTCTGGTCTAACCAGGCTACCTTTACGTCCTTCTACCTTCGGGATATTGCCCACAGGTCCTTGGATACCTTTTCCTTGGGACCTCGTGGTGGCTGCTCAACAAGTTGTGTAGCTAACCCAGACCCTCGCAGGCTTGAACAGCATCGAGTCCTGGTGTGACTGTGTGGATGGATGTGTGAGTGAGTGAGTGACTGGCTCTCTCTTCCCATCTTTTCCTTCCCCTCTACCTGTGGGCAGAGGGCCATGGTCGTCACTACGCTGGATGAGGACGAGATGCAGGTGGAGCTAATGACAGAGCCCCATCCTATCCCTTTCACTAGGGATAGGAGCAGAATATCCACCACTTCCTTCTACAAGGGGGGGAAGTGGATGCCTACAAGAGTCAAACCATGACTTTATATTTGCTCCTGTACAGGTAACAAGTTCTTGCATTGCTGGTACTAAAGAGATGCGCATGCCTCTCTAGTACTCGGGTCCAGAGGTCTGACCATTGATCCTGCGGTGCACACCCCGATCAATCGGACAGAGGCTTGGATCCCTCCTCGCTCTTACGACCAGGGAGGCTTCCAAGGTAGGGCGAAACACCAGTCTGTCACAAAAAGACTCAAGATTCCACCCACCAAGAAGTGAGGTTCTTCCTATTGTAAAAGGAACGAAGGTTGTATGCCGTGTCGGAACAAATGACAATTTGTCCAAAATTGCATTTTTCCTAACTATACAAAACCTGAGGTCCTTTTACACATAGCCCCACCTCATGCCACCCCTCACTCTGCAGTTTTGCTTGGGCCAAAGCAAAAGTGATTTGTTTACCTCCCAGTCGCGCGGCTGCGCGCCTGTCGACAAGCAGTTAACTACCGAACCCCTTGTTCGAAAGCTTACGACCTATCCAGCTGCCGCTAGTATCTTCCTATTGTAAAAGGACCTCAGGTTTGTATAGTTAGGAAAAATGCAATTTTGGACAAATTGTCATTTTTGGATACATGAAGATGTTACTGTGGATTACCGCCGTAGTGTGATGCATCGTTTTCAGCTCCCATGGCTTCCTGTCTGTTTTCACACCATAAGAAATTATGGGGCTGATTTTGCGTGCCTCCTCCACCCGGGTTTGTCGCTCTTGCCCCAGCCCCCAACTTTCGATGCCCTAAGAGTTCGCCCCTGGATCTGCCACCGGTACCTAGGATGTCGCTGGCCGCCTGCCCCGTCTCCTGCCGTACCTGCCACTCCTGCTGTACCTGTCGTGCCTGGACCAGCCCCTGCTGACGTCGTTCCTGCCCGTGGTGCTGCTGCCCTAGTCGCGGGTCCTTCCGGACAGGTGCAGCCGGGCCGTGTTGCTTCGGCAATAGCCCCGGCTCCATCCTGGATGGAGGACCTGACGTCTGTCCTGAGGGAGCTGACGAGGAAGAAGAGGAAGGTGTTGTCGTCGTCTTCGTCGTCGCCTGCTGCCGCCTCTTCCCCTTCGACTTCCAAGGCTTCCAAGCCCAAGAAGAAGAAGGCTGCCTCCTCCCCCCCTAAGAAGTCTCCTTCGGGAGCTTCTAAGGGCCCGTCTCACTCCGGTGGGACGGGGGGTTCTTCCGCTGGTCCTCCATCTCCTTTGGGAGCGGGGCCCGTCTCTCGTTTCCTCAAGGAAGAATCGAAGACAGGGACCAGAGGGGTACCGGCTAACACCGGTACTTCCTCGCCTGGTACTAGAGGTTCTACCGCTACACTAGGTTCCGGCTCGGCCTCTTGTTCGCGAGAGGTACCGAGTGTACGGTCGCCAAGGCTCAGGCTTCCGAGTTTTCTCGGCGCCAGGACCGAGGCATGGAGCGGAAGACTGGCGAGAGTTGCTCAGGTGACTCCCGCCAGGCCAGCGATCGCTCTCGTAGCGAGCCGCAGGCTACCAGGGTTGACGTAACGGTCCCAGACCGGCCACGGGCCGAGGCTAGGAAGAGGTCCCCTCGATCGCAGCTGGTTCCGGCGTTTTGACGCGCTGTGAGTACAGGCACCACTCCCACTGTGACAGTGGTCTCTGCAGGTCTCCTGACTGCCGCTCCCATCGGGACTGGGCGGGTAGGGAGGCCAGCAGCAGCTCCTCTGACGCACGGGACTGGAACCGCTGTTCTCAGTCCAGCCGCTCTCCCCAGGAGAGCCGCGCGACCAAGCCTGCAGCTTGATTGCCACCGCGGGTTGGCGATCACCTGCAGCCCCCCAAGCACACCGGTTCTGCCGGTGAGTGAGGGGGGAGCGTCAGGTCTTCCTCTCCAGTCCCTTCAACTTCTTCGGGTTACACCAGGAAGGGCGAGGCTACACGGAGCGATCGTGAGGTGCGCGCTCCTCACAGTCCCACCACGACGCCCTACGAGCCAGGCACGGTCTTAGGACCGACCAGGTCGTACGTGCAAGTGGCAGGAGGAGACCAGGAGGGCTTTGTCACTGTTCCTCCTTCTGAAGGAGGAGGGTCTCAAGAGGCATTCTTGTTGGAGAGACTTGACAGTCCAACTCCTCAAGACGCAGTCACTCCCGAGATCCAGAGGTCGTTTGTGGAGGTTATTGCGCTGATTCGTCAGCACAACGACCTCGGGGATGGATCGCCGCTCCCACCTTTCGAGCCCACGTCCCGGCTCGAGTCATTCTGGGGTCCTAAGAAGGAACCCAAGACGACGGTGGGTCTGCCGCGATCAGAGCTGGTCGACTCAGTGCTGGGCCAAGTGGACTCACTTGCCTCCGGACAGGAGGGTTCGCTACGGTCCGGTAGGTTGTCCAAGCTACTTCCCCCGCCTCTACTGCGACAGAGGAGGTTCTACGTGCCTTCAGAGGATCCGATGCTGCCCAAACAGGTTAACCCGGAGCTAGCTAGGCTAACTCCAGGGGTGTCTCTGCAGCAGCTCCTGTCGGAGAACTTGTGGTTCTCGCAGCAAGAGGCACTTGCACTGGAATCCACCACCATGGCGGCTTTCCAGGCAGTCTCCTGGTTGGACCTGTGGTCCCTCACAGTGTCCAAGGTCGTGGCCACCTCGGGAAATATCACTCCTGAAGGTGACTCGGCTTTCGGGAGGCTGTGCCAGTCTGGAGGTAGAGCCATCTCTTACCTTGCCCACCAGACGGCAAACCTGTGGGCCAACCTGGTACTTCGGCGTAGGGACGCAGTTCTCACCCGAGTGACCCGGCTGGGCGTTAGGTGGCGTTGGGTCTTCGCAACAGACCAGTGCAGAGTTCCTCCTCTCTCTTCCCAGGAGAGATGGTGGACGCTGTGGTGGAACGACGGTGCACTGATGACAGTGACCGTCTGGTACACCCGGCAGTCTCGAAGGCGTCTGGGCAGCCTCGATTGACTGCGGCCAAGCCCAAGAGCTTGGTTAGCGCTTCCTCGGCTACTAAGACGATCGCATCGTCGAAGCCCAGGGGAAAGACTGTGCCTTCGACTTCTGCCAGGAGCGGTCGCAATCAGCCCTCCTTCCCATGAGAGGGGGAGCCGGGAAGAAGTCGAAGAGAGGCGGGAAACGCTAGGGACGGCATTCCCCCTCACCTGCTGCTGGAAGTGGGGGGTGCCTGGCGAGCCATTGGGCAACATGGCAGCGCTACGGAGTGGAGACCTGGATAGTAGACGTCCTTCGGGAGGGGTATCTACTACCCTTCGAGTCTCGGCCACCCCTCACCTCCAACCCGGTCCATCTTCAGACCTACGTTCCAGGAACACCAAAGGACATAGCCCTTCGACAGGAAGTCCAAGCCATGCTGAGCAAGGGAGCTGTGGAGATCGCCAGGGATCGTTCACCGGGCGTCTACAGCCGTCTTTTCCTGGTGGAGAAGTCTTCGGGGGGTTGGCGCCTGGTGATAGATCTCACTCCAGAACCGATTTGTTCACCAGTCTTGGTTCACGATGGAGACAGGACGTTCCGTGCTCGACTCTATCAGGGAGAACGATTTCATGCTTTCAGTGGATTTGAAGGACGCGTATTTCTAGATACCCGTCCATCAATCCTCCAGGAAGTACATCCGGTTCATCCTCGATGGGACGGTGTACCAATTCAGGGCACTTTGCTTCGGTCTCTCAACCGCCCCACAGGTGTTCACTCTGGTGTCTGCTTGGGCCCACTCGTCAGGGATACGTCTTCTGAGGTATCTCGATGACTGGTTAGTCCTGGTTGCTAAGGACAGGGATCGACTCCACGAGTTCTGCCACAATCTGGGGATTGTGGTGAACTTCGAGAAGTCCGACCTCGAGCTCAAGCAGAGGATGAAGTACCTGGGTATGCTGATCGACACAGTAGCAGGGCAAGTCTTCCCCGCAGACTCGCGGATCAGCAGATTCAGGGAGGCAGCCGACCAGTTCCTGTTTCGGCAGGAACAGTCAGCTCAGCAGTGGCAAGCCGTGATCGGCCACCTGTTGTCACTCGAGAAGTTAGTCCCTCACGGGCGTCTTCACCTGCGGTCTCTTCAGTGGAGACTAAAGGAGAGTTGGTCACAGGCAGGAGACCCACCGTAATTCCCCGTGTCCCTCACGGAGGAGGTGAGGCAGGACCTAGCCTGGTGGCTGGACGACAGGAACCTCTTAAGAGGGATGGGGCGCACACCTGGAGGAGTTGCTGGCTGCAGGAGTGTGGGATCATCATGACAAGCACCTTCACATCAATGTCCTGGAGCCCAAGTCAGCGTTCCTTGCTCTCCAAGAGTTCCAGGACCGCTTGATGGGACACTCGGTGGTGTTGATGTGCGACAACACCACAGTAGTGGCATACGTCAACAAACAGGGGGGCCTAGTGTCCCTCCCATTGCACCAGTTGACGCTGCAGGGCCCACTCGGTAGAGCTGTCAGCCCGCTACATTCCAGGCGAGAGGAATGTAGTAGCAGACAAGCTCAGCCGTCGGGATCAGGTGATAGGGACCGAATGGTCCCCACACCCAGACGTGGGGGAAAGGCTCTTCAACCTGTGGGGGCGTCCAGTAGTGGATCTGTTCGCCACCCGGCACAACAGGAAACTTCAAGTTTTCTTCTCAGCCATGCTGGACCCATGGGCAGCTGCAGAGGACGCTCTTCAACACCCGTGGGACAACCTCTTCGCCTACGCCTTTCCCCCGTTCTGCCTGATTCGCAAGGTGATCAGCCGAGTGCTGGCCACCCCGAATCTTAGGATGATCCCTGGGGCCATTTGATACCCAGACCTGCTGGCTCTGCTTGCAGAAGCACCGAGAGATTCCCCCTTGGCACAACCTTCTCGTCCAGCCACACGTAGAACGGTACCACCAGACAGTCCAGTCTCTACATCTTCACGGCTGGCTGTTATCCACCATCTCTTGCCAGCGAGAGGCTTTTCTCGCCGAGCAGCAACAGAGATGGCTGGGTACGTCAGACAGTCCTCTGCAGCTAGCTGTGTACCAGGGAAAGTGGGCCGTCTTCTGTGGTTGGTATCGTAGACGGGGTCTATCTCCTCTCAGAGCCACCCTTCAGCAGGTAGCGGATTTCCTCGTGTTTCTATGCCGAGACAAGCTCCTCTCTGTCCCCACAGTCAAAGGATATAGAGCTTCCCTGGCCCTAGTCCTGAAACAGGGGAGTGGATATCTTGAATTCGTTCAAGATCTCCTTGCTAATGAGGAGCTTTGAGAGGTCTTGCCCACCCAGGGAACTCACGCCCCCGTGGTGGGATGTGACTCTCGTCCTTAGGAGTCTGACTCGAAGGCCCTTCGAGCCACTCCGAGAGTCGTCAGACAGGGATCTGACCCTCAAGACCCTCTTCTTGCTGGCCCTGGCATCGGCGAAGAGAGTAGGGGAACTTCATGGTCTTTCCTTCGACGTCAAGCATACCAGGGGATGGGGATCTGTGACGCTCGATTTTGTCCCGAACTTCGTAGCTAAGACTCAGAATCCTTCGGTCCCTGACGACTGGTTCGAGTCTTTCCCAATCACCTCCCTAATGGACTTCACTGACAACGATACGGATGAGATGCTGCTTTGTCCTGTGCGGGCACTACGGCGCTATCTGAAGAGAACTCGGCACCTCAGGCCTGAGTGTCGACGCCTCTTCGTTAGCACCGGGGTGACCAAGAAAGTAGTTCCAAGAACACACTTTCTTTCTGGCTGTGTGAGGTGATCAGGAGGGCATACGAAGCTGATGGTAGCGACGACATCCGTACCCTTCATCCGAGAGCCCACGAAGTCAGAGGTATTGGTCCTTCCTGTGTGGCGCAGGTCCTGAAGGCAGGGGTCTGGTCTAACCAGACCACCTTCACCTCCTTCTACCTTCGGGATATTGCCCACAGGTCCTTGGACACTTTTTCCTTGGGACTCGTGGTGGCTGCTCAACACGTGTAGCTTACCCAGCACCTGAGTGGACAGAACAGCATCACATCCTTGCGTGACTGCATGAAGGGATGGGTGAATGAGAGTGTGACTGGCCTTCTCTTCCCCATCTTTTTCTCTCCCTCTACCTGTGGGCAGAGGGATGCAGTCGTCACTACGCTGGAACAGGAGGCGATGCAGGTAAGCTACTCGACCGAGCCCCATCCTATCCCTTTCATTAGGGATAGGAGCCATTATCCACCACTTCCCTCAACAAGGGGGGGAAAGTGGAAGCCAACAAGAGACAACCCATGACTTCATATTGCCTCTTGCAATAGGAACAAGTTCTTGCTTGCTAGTTTTAAGAGGTACACTTGCCTCCCTCTTATTACTTGGGTCCAGAGGTCTGACCATTGATCCTGCGGTACATACCCCGATCATTGGGCAGAGGCTAGGATCCCTCCCTCTGCTCTTACGACCAGGGAGGGAACCAAGGTTGGACGAACACCAGTCTGTTTATAACTCAGATTCCTCCCACCAAGAAGTGAGTCTTCCTATTGTAAAGGACCGATGGTTTGTATTTGTATCGGAACAAATAACAATTTGTTGAAAATTGTGTTTTTATACATTCAACTTCCCTGTCAGATATATACTTAGCTGTATAGTACTCCGTCGTCCCGACAGAAATTCAAATTTCGCGGCTCATGCTACAGGTAGGTCAGGTGATCTACCATCCTGCTGCTGGGTGGCAGGAATAGGAACCATTCCCGTTTTCTAATCAGATTTTTTCTGTCGCCGGTATTGTCAACATTGTTGTTGGTACCTCCTGACTGGAATTCTTTTTTCATCGCAATTGATCTTGACCGACTTTTGGTGACGTACTTGGATCGTTGTATTGGCATACGCTATCGTGGACCATTTCTTGAACTTGATTTTGGATTTTTCTAATGATGTCTGACTCGAGTGTTGCTGCAGGGTGAGGATGCCGAAAACTTCGGTAGATCCTCACACTGTATGAGGCGTTGTAGAAAGTATGAATGTTCTTTTGCTAACACCTGTAAAAAGTGGGAGAGTTTAAGTGCAGAAGAATGGAAGGATCTTACTTCTTATATGAAGAAGCTAGAAAAGGATAGGCTGAGGAAGGCTTCCAAAAGCCATAGTAGATCTAGGTCTAGCGAACTAGTATCTAGCTTTCTAGCTTCTGATCATTCATTGATTAATCCTTCTCCCTCTATATCTGCCCCTTCACCCATTACAAATCCTACAGATTCAGCATCGGAGATTGCAGATCTGAAAGCTACCCTTCAAAGAATGCAGGTCAAAATGGTGGCATTAGAAGGTAAGAGTGGTTGTGACGTAACAGTGGACAGTGATGTGAGTGTCCCCAGTGTAGTGGAGGGGGCGTCTGATCGGCTCTACAACGCTTCCAGGTCTAGACCTCTTCCAAGCTCCCTGGCCCAGAGGAGAAGGAATGTCGAAAGCCGTACGGAGGTTGTAGAGGTTCCCCACCGGTCAGGCGTCCCTTCGGCAGGTTCTGTTATGCCTCAGACTACCAGGGATGGCTATAGGAAAAGCTTCCTTCTTGAGCGCTTCTCGTCTTCAGAGTCGCCTTCACCTAGACGCGGGTGGAAAGACACGGATCTTTCTCGCCCCTTGAAGAGGAGCTGGAAAGCACCTGCTCTTGATTCGAGTCCCGAGTGCTTCCCAGAAGAAGCACCTTCGGTAATCAAGAGAGCTAAGAGAGCCTTTTTGACTCCCGTTGCTGTAAGGGAGCCCCAGGCGCCTTCCAGATCGCCCTCCCCTCTTTCCGACAAGGACAGGGATGCGGCTACTACTCAGATCCTACTAAAAAGGCAGGAACAGTTCTCCTCCTTAGTTGGAGTTCTCTCCAAGAAACCTCCTCGTAGGAAGGATACCTCCCTTCCTATCAAGAGGTCCGCTGCGCGCTCAGAGGTTCCTCCATCCAAGCGAGAGGCACCAGAGTTCCGATCTCCTGTTCCGCATTCTTCCATGAAGCGTGGAGTTGTGTCCGAGCTTCCGGAGAATGTTCCGCCTTCTCCCAAGCAACTAGCTCCTATAGATGAGTGGTCTTCTTCAGACCTAGAAGAACCATCTTGGCGAGAAGCGCTAGGCAGGCCAGAAGCCCCTTCCAGGCAGGAGGAACTTTCCGGGAGAGAGGAGCCTAACAGGCGCGAGGAACTTTCTAGGCGCAAGGCGCCTTCAAAGCGTGAACGGATAGCCAAGAGCGAGGAACCTTCTAAGCAAGTAGAGCCTAGCAAGCAGAAGGATCTTTCCATGGAACTTTCCAGGCGCGAGGAGCTTAGCAGGCGCGAGGAACCTTCCACACAAGCGGAATGTTCCAGGTGCGAGTCCTTCCAGACGCGTGGAACATTCCAGGCGCGCGAGTCGCCTCCCAGGCGTGCGGAATTTTCCAAGCGTGAGTCACCTTCCAGGCACGCGGAACTTTCCAAGCGCGCGGAACCTTCCACACAAGCGGAACTTTCCAGGCGAGAGTCGCCTCCCAGGCGTGCGGAACTTTCCAAGCGGGAGTCACCTTCCAGGAGCGCGGAACCTTCCACACAAGCGGAACTTTCCAGACACTCGGAACCTTTCAGGAGCGAATCGCCTTCCAAGAGTTCTTCTCCTCACAAGCGATCTCCCGCTTCTGAACTTCAGACTTCTGTAAGACCTGTTGCATCTTGCAAGAGACTAGAAAAGACTTCTGGTTCTCTTCCAATGGAACATAGAGCGTCTTTTTCAGCCAGCCCTTCCCCGAATAGAAGCCCTTCTACTTCATATCGTGTGCGACCTATAAAGGACTTATCCTTTTCAAGGGATCGTTCTCCTTCAGCTGGACTCGAGCTCGAGGATATCTCGGAAGACAAGTCTCCAGCTAATGAAGGACTGTCTAATTACAAGACGTTATCCGCACTTTTGCTCCAGGAATACGGAGAGTCGCTGAGCCCTGCCGCACCTCCTTCTCCTCGCTCACTATATTCAAGTAACAAGGCCTATAAGTCCTCTTCATTCTTGAAAATGAAACCGGCCATTTCAATTGAAGAAGGCACTCCAGTCTCTCGGTTCTTGGATGAACTCCAAGAAAGTCTTGGGAAAGACTGTCTTTTGTATGCCTTCCACCAGACTGACAGGTAGGAGAGGCATTTGGTATGAAACAGGAGATACAATGGGTCTGTCTCTTCCTACTTCTGCGGAGTCGGACTTCTCGAGTCTGGTAGACTCGGCCAGGAGACACGCATTATCCTCTGCACGGGCGACTTGGAGCATGTCTGAATTGGACCACCTCCTCAAGGGACCACGTGTTGGAAGTGTTTAATTTCTTGGACTGGTCCCTTGGGGTGATGGCTAAAAAGTCTCAAGACTCGGAGGGTCTCAGCCCAGAAGTGCTTCATAGCATTCTGGCCTGTATTGACAAGGCAGTCCAGGATGGCTCTGGAGAAGTAACTTCCCTCTTTGGAGCAGGGATATTGAAAAAGAGCGGTTTTTGGCTCCTTTTTGACCAAGGCTGTTTCTCCTTCACAGAGAACTGCCTTGCTGTTCGCTCCATTATCAGAGCATCTGTTCCCTTCTCAGTTAGTGAAGAAGATTTCTCACTCACTAACTGAGAAGGCGACCCAGGACCTTCTTGTCCAATCGGCAAAGAAGAGCAGAACGGTTACGACGGCTGCTAAGAAAGTTTCTCGTCCGTATCAGCCGCCCTTTCGTGGAGGTCCTACTACACGAACCCCCTTCAAAAGGAAGATTGCCGATAAGCGAGGAAGGTCAGCCTTCCGTATATTTAAAAAGGGAAAATGACGTGCAGAACCTCCAAACACTGGTGGGCGGCAGGCTCCTGGAATACGTGGTAGCCTGGGCCATGAGAGGAGCCGACCCCTGGTCGATGTCGGTTCTGAGGAAGGGATATCTCATCCCCTTCAAGGACAGACCTCCCTGACTTCAACTCCTCAGGAACTGTCCGCTCGTTACAAAGACCCTGTGCTGAGAAATACGCTCCTTCAGATGATAGAGCAAATGTGTAACAAGGGGGCCATCGAGCTGGTGCTAGATCCCCACTCCCCGGGATTTTACAACTGCCTTTTTCTAGTCCCGATTGCTTCGGGGGGGTGGAGACCAGTTCTAGATGTAAGCGCTCTGAATCGGTTTGTAGAAAAGGAGAAGTTCCGCATGGAAACTTCTGCATCAGTTCTGTCTGCCCTACATCCAGGAGATTGGATGGTCTCCCTGGACTTACAAGATGCCTACTTCCATGTTCCCATTCATCTTTCGTCGAAGAAGTACCTTTGTTTCGTAATAAAGGAAAAGATTTATCAGTTCAGGGCCTTGTGTTTCGGCCTTTCCACAGCTCCTCAGGTTTTCACGAACCTGATGAAGAACGTAGCGAAGTGGCTTCATTTAAAGGGAATAAACATCTCCCTTTACTTGGACGACTGGCTGATCAGGGCCAGATCGGAGAACCAGTGTTTGGAGGACCTGAAATCGACTTTATTCGATCGCTAGGATTACTCGTCAACCTCGAGAAGTCTCAAATGATCCCCAGCCAGAACCTGGTTTATCTGGGGATTCAGATGGATTCTCGGGGTTTTCGAGTTTTTCCTTCGCAGGAGAGGCTCATACAAGGCTTTATGAAAGTCTCGAACTTCTTAGGGAAGGAACGCAGTTCAGCGAGGGAATGGTTGAGCCTTCTGGGGACTCTTTCCTCGCTGGAACAGTTGTTTTCCTTAGGGAGACTTCACATTCGCCCCCTACAATTCTTCCTAAAGAAAGTCTGGAACTGGAAAACAGGGCAACTTTCAGACTCGTTCCCGATCCCTCTGGAAGTGAAGGATCACTTGAGATGGTGGTTAACCCCTCTGAACCCAAACCAAGTGTTGTATTCCGACGCTTCGGAAACAGGATGGGGTGCGACTCTAGGAACAAGAGAAGTGTTGGGCACCTGGACGAAGGAACAGGTGTCATGGCACATCAACTGCAAGGAACTTGTAGCCATACACCTTGCCCTCAAGTGCTTCGAGTCAGTAGTCAGAGACGGGGTGGTCCAGGTCAACTCGGACAACACCACCGCTCTGGCGTACATACAAAAGCAAGGCGGAACTCATTCGTTCTCCCTCTTCGAACTGGCGAGGGATCTCTTGGTCTGGACAAAGGAGAGAAACATCACCCTCCTCACGAGATTTGTCCAGGGAGAGAGGAACGTGAGAGCAGACAGACTGAGCAGGAGGAACCAGGTCCTTCCCACAGAGTGGACCCTCCACTCAGAAGTTTGTCAAAGACTTTGGTCTCTATGGGGGAGGCCTCACATAGACCTGTTTGCCACGTTCCTCTCCAAGAGGATAGACATCTTCTGCTCATCAGTAGAGGATCCGAGAGCATTCGCTGTCAACGCCCTTCTACTAAATTGGTCGGGCCTCGATGCATACGCCTTTCCCCCATTCAAGATTCTGGGCGAAGTGCTCAGGAAATTCGTGGCCTCAGAGGGGATGAGGTTGACACTAGTAGCCCCATATTGGCCAGCTCAAGATTGGTTCACAGAGGTACTGGAGTGAACGGTGGACTTCCCCAGATCTCTTCCAAACAGAGCAGATCTGCTCAGACAACCCCACTTCGAGAGGTATCATCAAAACCTCCCCGCTCTCGCCCTGACTGCCTTTCGACTATCGAAAGACTTGTCAGAGCGAGGGGCTTTTCTCGAAAAGCTGCAAGTGCTATCGCTAGAGCCCGCAGACCTTCAACTATGCGAGTCTATCAATCGAAGTGGGAAGTTTTTAGGAGATATTGTAAATCGAAGAAGCTGTCCTCTTCCAATACCTCTGTGACCAACATTGCCGATTTCCTTCTTTTCCTGAGGGAGGAATCGCACCTTTCTGTATCCACAATCAAAGGATACAGAAGTATGCTTTCAGCTGTTTTCAGGAATAGAGGCCTGGAAATAGCTGATAACAAGGATCTTCACGATCTGATCAGGTCTTTCGAGACTTCAAAGACTAGTACCCCTAAAACCCCGAGCTGGAATCTGGACGTGGTCCTGAAATTCCTAACCTCGAAGAAGTTCGAACCTCCACACCTTGCTTCCTTCAGAGGCATTACGGAGAAGTGTTTATTCCTGTTGTCTCTCGCTACAGCCAAAAGAACGAGCGAGATACATGCGCTTGATTCTCGGGCTGGTTTTAAAGGAGATGCTGCTATTTGTTCGTTCCAGACATTGTTCCTGGCGAAAAATGAAAATCCTTCAAAGCCCTGGCATACGAGTGAGACTGATTCTAATTAAATTCTGTTTAGAAGAAATAAATAGCTACAGTAAGATTACCCTATGAATGCTTTTATGAAAATAGGCCTTTTGTCTTAGTGTATTTGTCAGCTTTGATTCCCACAACTTCCCAACATGTGCGGATGAAGCAGCATGACATGAAAGGAATTGGATTAAAAAAAAAAAAAAAGACTAAATTGTATTAGTTTGATTTCTTATGATTGCTTTTTGATATGAGATAGCTAGGTCTGAGAAAATTATGTTATGCAATAATGAAAACGATAAAAAAAAGGAGAACATGGCCAGTAAAAATGAATAACGGGAATAATCAAATAAAGCAGATTGATATAGATTTTCACATCACGTATCCGAGAGAGTATGCTGCTGAAAATAGACCTAGGTCCTAGGCTAACATAGTGCCAAAATCAGAAGTCAAATTTAGGCATGTTAAATGTGTTATGCAAATTATTTTATTGATCAAAGGAGAAAATTTGCTAAATCACATTTTGCTATTAAAGAATGTTGTATTATTATTTGACAGTAGGTTAAGAACTGACGATACCCCAGTACAGTACGATACGTTGGTTCATGACTAGCGGCATCAAAGCCAACGTCCAAATACTTATGCAATTGCTGCCACGGATCCTTAGTTGAGAATACCATTAGAATTCGTGTCCTCGTGGTTGTATATTTTCATTACTTTGCAAAATAATTATATTTGACGAATAAGTCTACTCAGTTCTAAAGTAATTTATTTCAAGTATAGCACCTTGAAAGGAAATATTATTTATTGTTACGTAAATAATCTGGCACCTGCATATGGCAATATTTCCATAACGAAACAATGAATTAAGAAACTACGCCAATTCTTTGTTGGCCGTCTGTACAATAAGAAATACCACAATAATATGTTATCAACTTCTCCCCATGGTTTACCCCACCCAAAACCCTGCTTTCCCTAGGGGTCCCCTACATTGTAGAACAGAATGAATGAAAGAATCGGCCAGTCCCCAAGTTCTATCCACCCAGAACCCCACTTTCCCTAGGGGTCCCCTGCCTAGTAGAAAAATAACACAGACACAGCTCATGAGCGAATCACCCTATCCCAGAGGTCTACTCCAACCAGAACACCACTTTCCCAATGGGTCCCCTATCTTGTTGGATGAAGCTCTTAGGTACATTACAGGTTAATCACAGTCAAACGACAAAAATTAAAGGTAAATTCTTATTAAGCAACCAAAATACTATAGGAAAAATCAATTCCAATAAAATACCTGACGTACAGTAATTAATGAAATCTACCTGTTCATACCCGACGGGCTGGTACTGAACATGGTCGAACCTCCTTGGGATGCCCTTTTTAGTGCCAGCCTTGAAGGGATGAAAGTGAAAATACAAACAAAAGATGGTAAATTTCTCCTTATGTTGGTAAATTTTTTCAAATGACCTCACTTGTACTGGATTACTATATTTGCGGGGTGTGTTCAAACCCTTATAGAAATGCTTAAAACTGCCAATTTTGTTAGTTAAAACTTAAGAAAACCCCACTAAAAATGTTTATACCTTTTTTTTAATAGCTTTATAACAAAAAGTGCATTCTATGATGAAATTGATTTAAAAAAAAACAGGAATTTATGGGTATTTCTCACAGGAAAATACCACAAACCTCACCATTTTTGTAACTACAATAGTTATTGTCTGAATTTCTGACATGTCCAAGATAGAGATATTAAATTTATTTATTTTTTCAGTGTTACTGAAGAACAATGGATGCTGATTTGTACGACGAGTTTGGGAATTACATTGGTCCGGAGCTGGACTCTGATGAAGATGACGAGGAAGAAGATGACGACGATTACCCCGACCAAGACCAGGACATGAATGGCTATGATGATGACGATGGAATGGCAGGGGAAGAGGAGGAGGTGTCTGCTCAGGCAGTTGTACTACACGAGGACAAACAATATTACCCTAGCGCGGCAGATGTATATGGGCCTGAGGTGGAAACCATCGTTCAGGAAGAAGATGCTCAGCCACTGACGCAGCCTATAATAAAGGTACAATTCAGTGTTGTATGAATCAGTAGATGTACCATATATTTATAATTCGAATATGTTTAGTTTTGGTATGATGTTTTTTTTGTATAGTATGCCTTTCCCCTATAGCTACTGGATTTCAGTTAGTGTGCTTTGAAAGTCACTCTGTAATTAATACTGAGGCTTCTTTGTGGCTTCCCTTTGGCCAACAGCTGCAGTGCTTTCTGTCTTTCACTTTGTATCTTGTCTTTGGTCTCTATCTGGTTGGGCGTCCAACTCTTTTCAACTGTGTCCAATTTTACCTCTTATCACCAACCTAATCCTTTTGGATTCCTGTAAAAGTCTGGAATATGATGCAGTGGTCTCATTAAAATAACACGTAACCATTGTTTATATTGCATCTCTGTGATTATAGTGGGATTAGTTATGATACGATCAGATGCAAGTCAAAATTTAAGCCCGGTAACATGAAGTACGTACATATGTTTGTATTGTACCATATTGCTTAATATGATTTTAATTTATACGTATAGTGAAACCACTTCACCTATGTGTGTACGTATTGTAATTTAAACGTGTTTCTCCTGTTTGTATTTTATCATTTTGGTTTTTTGCTCATTGTAGTACATTGCATATTTCAGCACTGTTAAATTTTTCGTTGTGCTTTATTACTGTATTTTTATGTACCTTATTTGCATATTGAACACTATTTGACAATATTGTAAATTATTAGTTTTTTAGGGTATATAAACCATGCTGCACAGCAGTAAGGACAGGTTTTCATTTCATATTTAAAAAGCCTTTTGAATTCCCATTATGAAGGTTAAGAATAAACTCATTTGTATGAGAAACAAGTTGAAGTAACAGTAATATAGTTTGGTTGTTTTACCAGAAAAAGTATTAGAAATAGAAAGGGTGTCATACTCAAAATTTTGCTCGTATAAAACCCTGTAGCCTATTTTACATCACTACAATTACTATGATCTTTTTTATGCCTTCTAGATGGAAATGGCTCATCCGAAACAGCGACCCCATATAAAAATGGGAATCAGCTGGGAAGAAGAAGATTATATTATGTCTTATTTGTTATAATTATACCATTTTCTGTTTATATTTTTGGGAACAGGTTCACAAATCAGAAGAGCAGAGTGATTTTGTGTATATGATATTAACAATTTTGTCATTATTACAGCCTGTGAAAGTGAAGAAATTCAGCCATGTTGAGAAGGATCTGCCAACAACCACTTACAATTTGGAATTCTTAGCAGATCTCATGGACAATCCATGCTTGGTTCGCAATGTCTCGCTGGTAGGCCACCTTCACCATGGTAAAAGTACCTTTGTTGACTGTCTTATTCATCAGACCCATCCTGAATTCAGGTATGTTATTTCTTTTATAGCACCTAGCATAGCCATAAACCTTATTAACTGTTTAATCATCGAATAGAACTTTCACATACTGATTTCTGCTCTTTCCTTAGCTTCTTCTGTCATCACACTACATTGGCCCCCTGGTATTCATGGAGGATGCATACCACACCCACCCAGGAATACTGAAACCCCCTCTGAAAACACTTATAACTACTTATTTTAATTGTTCAGACACCAAAGAGCCCCTGTAAAATGCTTATAACTGCCTATTTTAATAGTTTAAAACCAAATATACCTTAAACTATCATCAGAAAACATGTAGTCATGAAAATAATATGAAAATAGTACAGTAATTGCTCTATAAAAAAAAAATCAGCGAAAAGGCAAATTTTCTGCGAATTATCAGGATATATATTCCTCAGAAAAATCCACAACTAACTGAAGCCATGAATACGGAACCGTGAATAGGTAGCGGTTGACTGTTCACATAATGTGTACATCCTCAACACTTTTTATATGATGCTATAAGTGTTATTACAAACCTTCTCAGGATGTATGTATGTCATATAGGTTATATTCATACCCTCATAATTTATAGCTGAAATAATTAACACTAGTGGTCTTACCCTTTCAAGGATTCTGTCTCATCATACTTTTTCAATCAGAACCTTATGTCCATGTAATTGTATTAAATTTCATCATCTATAATTGTACTAAAAGGGAATTGTTTACTTTTGTATGGTATAAAAAATCTTTCCACCAAGTAAACATATCTCCATGTGGTTACATTCTCACTACAATACAGTAGTATGTACAGCGTCTCACCCATGGTCTTGTACTATAATATTAAACAAAAAACCATTTCATGGTTTTTTGTTTAATATTGTTAGTGGTGCATTCTGTTGGACTTCACAAATGCAGACCCTCTTAATTTGCATAAGCCTTATAATTGTAGAAGTAACATAAATGAACCTCGTGTTTCTTTCTCTGCTGACATGTAAAGACATTGTTCTTATATACCGGTAACTCAGTAAGAACATTTTTCATTCCTGCAAGGAGAAGGGATTTTGTAGGTCCTGACATGACTGCCCAGCTTTTTTTCATCTCAGTTAAGTAGTCCCACAAGAGTACAGTATCTCTGAGGCCTCTACAGTCACCACCTGCCTTATCAACATTTAAGAGTATTCTCAAGATTAAGTACCATGTATTCTTCTTACAATCATGAGAATACTTATTCCTACTTATAATATATTCTTAATTATTTTTGTCTTCCTATGTTCACTCGTTCTTTGATGAATTCCCATTTATATATTTCTCTCCCCATAGGAAACCTTTATAGTTTTTATTTCTGTCAAAAGATGGTGAGTGCATTGTTTACTTTGTGAACTTCCAATGTCAGACAAATGCTCCTGCGAAATTCATAACTTCCAAAGCATGGAAAAAATACAAAATTTTGAATGTTGTGTGAATCAGAATTTGAATATCTTCTTTTTACCTTTCTAACAGCCTAAAAATACAGTGAAAATGGTATAATCTAAGACTCCTGAGTTAATTTGGGAATGTAAACAACAGAAATTATGCACTGCATATTGAAAAACCAACTTACTAACAATTCAAGATACGAACGGTCATCCAGAACATAACCTGTTCATAAGTTGGGTAGTGACTATCTTATTCCAATTGATGTAAGGGATTTTCAGCGCATTCTTAGAGCAGAATTTACTTACACTACATTAAATTAAACCTCTAAGTACAATGGTAGAGCCAAGGATCAAAGACGCTGTACATAATATCAATAGAACCCATGGAAAAGTTGATAAGACATGAGGGTAAAGGTTAAAGCATCGATTGTCTTACAATGATAACTCTTGATGTCGTAGGAAACGAATTTATGCCTCACCAGGTGAGGTGTGACCAATACATTTTGGCTGCAGTACTATTTGAGGTTATAGTATGGGAAAGGTTAGTTAACCCTCTTACGCCGACTGGACGTATTTTACGTTGACATTTTTTGTCTCCCGTGTGCCGACTGGACGTATTTTATGTCGACTTACAAAAGTTTTTTTAAAATTCGCAGAAAAATACTTATAGGCCTACCAGCCGAAAACTTTTGAATCACGCGCCTTGGGGGATGCTGGGAGTTCACGGATCAAGGTGTTGTTTTGTTTACAATCGTTACGCAGGCGCGCAAGCGCGAATTTTTTTCTTGCCGCACTAAAAAGTATCTGTGACACATCTCGGAAATTATTTTGTCACTTTGACATAATTTTTGTACCATTGTAAATTAGCCGTTACAAGAAGTATTATATATGAAAATGTGCACATTTTTATGTAGAATACAACAATAAAATACTCATGATTGTAGCTTTTATCAGTTTTGAGATATTTTCATATAAATAACGATAATTGCCAAAATTTCAACCTTCGGTCAACTTTGACTCTACCGAAATGGTTGAAAAACGCAATTGTAAGCTAAAACGCTTATATTCTAGTAATATTCAAGCATTTACCTTAATTTTGCAACAATTTGGAAGTCTCTAGCACAATATTTCGATTTATGGTGAATTTATGAAAAAAAATAACATTTTCTTTACATCCGCGCGGTAACTCTTCCGAAAAAATCATACGTGCGATTGTGGTAATGTTTGCACCATTTTAAATTAGCCGTTACATAAAGTTTTATATATGAAAATGTGTGCAATTTCATGTAGAATACAACAAAAAATAATTGAAGGTTGTAGCTTTTCTCATTTTTGAAATATTTGCATATAAATCACGATAAATAGAAAAAAAACCACGTTTGGTCAACTTTGACTCTACCGAAATGGTCGAAAAACGCAATTGTAAGCTAAAACTCTTACAGTCTAGTAATATTCAGTCATTTATCTTCATCTTGAAACAAATTCGAAGTCTCTAGCAAAAATATTAGATTTATGGTGAATTTTAAAAAAATCTTTCCTTCCCTCGCGCGCGGATTCTCCGCCACAAATATTCGAAATGCGTACGTCCCATTCTCGGAATATTTGCTCCATTTCATATTAGGCATTTCATAGAGTTTTATATATGAAAATGTGCGCAATTTCATGTAGAATAAAACAAAAAATATTTGAAGGTTGTAGCTTTTCTTATTTCCGAAATAATTGCATATAAAAAATATATACATAAAAAAATTCGACATTCGGTCAACTTTAACTCGTCAGATATGGTCGAAAACTGCAATTGTAAGCTAATACTCTTACAGTATAGTAATATTCAATCATTTGTCTTCATTTTAAAAGAAATTGGAAGTCTCTAGGACAATACTTAGATTTATGGTGAATTTTGAAAAAAATATTTGTTTATCCGCGCGGCTACGAATTCATGCATTATTTTGTGTATAAATTTTCTCTGTGTTGCTTTTATCGTTTTACTAATGTTTATATACCAAAATGATCGCAATTTAGTGTACATTACAACGAAAAAAAAGTAACTTGTTACCTTTAACCGTTTTGCGCATAGCGTGATTTGAATACAATTATATATGAAATTTTGTTTTTGCGCTATCATATATCACATTATTTATATATGATAATGATAATTTTTTTCATTTCTGATGGGTGCATACTAAACTTCAGCCAATGACAAAAAAAGGAGCCAAAAATGAACTCTTAATCTTGAAAACTAAGCGCGCTGTGATTTTTTGAAAAAAATATTTTTTCCGCTTCCGTGCTCACTCTGAAACACCTCCGGCCACGGGAGACAATTTCTTTTTACCGCTTCGGCGTTAGAGGGTTAAGAGAGAGACAATTAAAAGAATAAAAACATAGAAACTGGAAAATTAGATAATAAAGTAGGGTGGAAAAGTCCACAGACAAGGAGAAAAAATTGGAAAAAGTGCGCTGCTGTAAGAAGGCAGACAAATGGGAACAGAAGTATAATATAGAGGCAGTAGAATAGCATAGTGTTCGTTGTATGTGTAGAAGAAGAGAAGAAATTAGAGGCACAGAGATGGAAAAGGAGGATTTCAAGTTGCAAATGGCATGGGCAAAGGGGAAAAAGGAAGAAGCTACAATTTGGGTTGAACATCTTAAGTAGACGAGGAGAAAGGGAAAGAGGAAATGGGCTAAGTATATTGA